>NC_058406.1:146009689-146072649 GCF_002201575.2 Neomonachus schauinslandi
CCAGTGAAACTCAAAGGAAACAAGAGTGTGGTAGCATATGCACACAGACTTGAGAAGTGGCCCACCACCATCATCAGCCAGAAACCAGGCATGGAGAAATGACAGGTATCTCATGGGCCCAAAGTGAAGACAAGCCAATGAGTGGTTCTAAGAGCCTGTCTGCGAAGGGACCCCTAGCGGGGGAAGGAAGAGGAGGCAAATGCAGCCACCGGGAGGGTGAAAAGGGGACAGTTGCTTCTCTGTGTGATTCCTCAAGGTGTTAGACATAGCAGGAGGATAGACAACAGGCACATCAACGGAGCAGAAAATGGATGTGACTTCTCTCTGCCTTCAACATCACAAGAGCAACTACCCCTCAACTCGGTGTAACTTAGAAGTTAGAGCAGAAGAGAAACAGGAAGAAACTTTGCATGGGGAAACCAGTCTTGATACAGTTGAATGCTGAACTAGACTGTCCATTTTATAGATCTTGACCAAGAACCTAGTGCACCAGATAGCTTTAATCTGAAAAGAAAAAAAAAAATCTGAAGACTCAAAGGCAGAAATTAAAGTCAGGCAAGAAGAAGCTCGTGGGCAAAGATGTTAACTTAGAGCTTCCAGAGCTTCAGTTGTAAATAAAAATGATTAAATAAAACATTCATAGTAAAAATAAGTAAGTAAATAAATAAAGTCAAGAAATAAAGCTACTCTTTGGAACAACAATGTTATGACCATACAGTTAATATCAATTACATGTATCACACACGACAGGATAACAGTAGTTTCCTAGACAGACAAGTTTTGACCTGACTACTCTGGAGGTGAGTGAATGAGACGTAAGCATGATGTTCAAAAGGACCATCTGACAGAGAATATAGGCACTATCTAATGATGGAGTTTGGTTTGCCAAGAAGAGCCCGAAGGCATGAGACGGAGCCAGGTAATTCAAGGGTTGAGGGGTCGGTCTGTTAAAAAGCAAGCCCTCCTTATGCCATAGCAACTTAAAAGTGCGACGCTTAAAAGTTAATTTTTTTTATTCTAAATCTGAGAACAAGTGGTTGATTCATGGCTGTAAGACACCTTCCTCTCAGCTGAATCCTGGTCCCTCCAAAAGATCCACCTGAATTGTTAGCAAAAGTCCCACTTGAGAGAATTACAGTGATCTAATCTGGCTGCAGCCAAAGCAGGCGACTTTGCTTCCAGATCCACTGGAGCCAACCAGGATTTCTTTCATTCTATATTTTGAAAATGATAACATGTATATTAACCATATTTAAACTATTCTTTTCAAAGCTAACAACAACAAAAAAGCTGTAATCTTCCCCCTTCCCCCATTTCCAGCTCCTCATGAGAAAGGGAGAGAAAGAAACCAAAATCAAAGACTATTTTGTTAAAATCTGTGAAACTCCAGCTTCGGCTAGTTGTTTTTACTGCCAAAAATCAAATAACTGTCCCCTCCCAACTCTTTACCTCCTCCTGTTCTGGCTTCTGTCCATTGGAAAGCATCCGGGATTCACACTTCAGCACTAACAGGGTGGGGAGGGAAAGGGGGAAGAATGCTGCCTGGCTGGAGTCAGAACCAAAACATTCATAAATGCGGGCATGATCTGCAAGCCAAAGTGCTACTTCTCAGGAATGGCTCCTAAGGGTGGTGCGGAAACAGCGAACAATAAAGCAGCAGGTGGGACAGGTGCGGAGAGATGGGCACCCAATGTCAAGGTAAAATCGGTCACTCGGATATTCTTTAAAGAAAGCTAACACACTGCCTGGAAAGGCCCGTGCAGCTCTCCAAGTGAGAAATACTCCTGGATTGTTATTATTTATCTGGAGCCCCAGGTGCACACTGAGCTCTGTAATAGGTAGCATGTGCCAAAACAAAGAGCAGAGCCCTTGCCCTGAAGAGTCTGCCGTCTAAAGGCACATTTGGGTACAGTTAGACTCCACGAATCGGCAAAGCAGAAAATAAACATAGCGCAGACAGACACTGAGGAATAGATCTTTGCTGAATGTGTCAGAGCTTTCGGAAACAGGAGGGCTTTTAAGAGAGTTGTGGTTTTCATTTCATGTTGTATTGGATTTAAAAAAGAAGGGGAAAAAAAAAAAGAAGAATCTGCTGTTAGTAAGGATTTAAAAAGATCTTGACAAGCCAGAGCAAGAGGCTAAATATAAAAAGATGACTTTAATAAGATGTACAATCTAATGATTTACATTGGGGTACAAAATAAAAGGAACCTTCAGGAGCCTACTGCAAGTTCATGCTGCGTACACCGTGTTGTGGTTGAACTCCCCAAACAGTAAGTTGATCTCAGGGTGAATCGATAAAAGGACTCTCTCTAGCTCCAGAATGAGAAAGGTGATGGTTTGGCTCAGGGCAGCCTCTGAGCAGGGCTGACTCAGACTTTACATCCCAGAGCAGGTGACTGAGACTCTGTGTGACACGGTGCTTAGGAGACCAGGCTCTGAACTCACATTAAAAGATGAGAGATCAGCTCTCTACCTGACACTAATTTGGGCAAGTTCATTTGCTTCTCCATAAGTTTCCTCGTCTGTTAAAAAAGAAAAGGGAGGGGCGCCTGGGTGGTTCAGTCGTTAAGCGTCTGCCTTCGGCTGGCTCAGGTCATGATCCCAGGGTCCTGGGATCGAGCCCCGCATCGGGCTCCCTGCTCAGCGGGAAGCCTGCTTCTCCCTCTCCCACTCCCCCTGCCTGTGTTCCCTCTCTCGCTGTGTCTCTCTCTGTCAAATAAATAAATAAAATCTTAAAAAAAAAAAAGGGGGAAGGGAGCGAGGGAAGGAAAGAAACAACAGAAAAGAAAAAATGCTAAGAACACCTCATTTTATGAGAAAATCTTTATAGTCTCAGCAACAGTCTGGCAGAGTGACCTATTATTTCAGCGGCGCCTGCAACACCCACCCCGGCCTCTCCTTCCCCTCCACTGAAGGCCCGCTTGTTTAACTGGGTCTCCCAGACCTGTTCCTGAGCTGTGGTTCTAATAACCCACGTCCCTCGCCTGATGCAGTAAAGGCGTGACACTCCATGCAGTACCCCCTCCCCCAGTCTTCTTCTTAAATTTTAGATGGGTAAAAATTCTCCCATATTTCCATTTCTGCGGGGTGAAAAATAACAGAAGCAGGACTTAGGTTTCACAATTTACATCACTGATTCCCTGTGCTATCACGGTTCATGATTAATTAGCTTCCTACAGTTTCAAACCCATTTCTTTCTCTGTGACTTTGAGACAGTGGAGGTGGGTACACTGCAGTGTAAGTGGGAAATTTCTGATGTGGGAAGCCTTGTGTCCCACCACTCTGGCCTTTGCCTGGGATGTACGTCTTGCCTTGTTCTCACAAGAGCCTCTTTTCTTCCTTCTGGGACCTGAACCACCGCCGTTTATTGGCAGGATCTCCTGGAAGTTGCCCTATCCCTCTCCTCCCTCCACCTAGTAACATATTTTCCTCCTCTGTTGGGATCCCTCTTGCCCTACCGTCTGCCAGGCCAGGGGCCTGTGATGTATGCTCTCCCATTGGCATGGTGCTTCCCTGCGAACAGCCTCCAGTGGGGCCATTCCTGCCAGGACTCCAGGCCAGCCCTGATCTGCCATCAGTAGTCTACTCCACCAAATCCCAAATTGCCCAACCTCATCCAGTCAATGTCCCAAAGCCCCCACCTCCCTCAGTGGACACTTGTCTGACTGAAGGAGGGAAAGTGCCTGGCAAAACATCATCCCACTCTCCTCTCAAACCTTTACACCATTACCTCCGACACCTGCCCATTTACTGCCAATGGCTAGCACAATGAGGGGAATACCGTATCAATAGAAGTTTCAACTCCAATTGCTCATGGTGCCACGTGTTGATTCCAATGTTATTGAGAGTCATTCGTGTTGGCGGGAGTGCCTATAATAACATTCTCTGATTGGTATTTGTTATTTTTCCTGGTGATTGTGCTGTTCCAGCCTGCTCAGAGTCCTAGCATCACTACAGAGTCACGCATTTCACATGCCATCTTTCTCCTTTCTCATTATTGGGTGACTTTTCACTTGGCCTTTTCTGCAGATCAGCCCCTCAGAATATGCCATCTGGAAAAATGAAGAGCGAAAACACAGCTTTAAATTAAAGAGAGAAAAAAGTAAAGGGAGAGAAAGAGACTCTTCATCACCCTGAATTAGACCCAATTTTCCCACTCTGTCACCACCCTCACAGGAGCTGGCACGGTCTTCAGAAGCTGTCCCCATTTCTTCTAACTATGGCAGAGAGGGGGGCAGAGAGAGAGGGAGAAAGAGAGAGAGAGTCATCCAGTGCATTAGATAGATTTGGCTAGATTGATGTCATTGCTCATTAAGAAAACAGGCAATCTGCTTCTCGTTCTCATTGGAGAAAATAAATCTGCACAGAGCCCAGCCAAATAATGTGTAGCAAATGATCAATGTTATCTGAGGGAGAAGATGATTGATCCTTTATTTCTTACACCCTCTCATGCATAATGCATAAAATTCAGGATGTCCTCAGCTTGCCTCAGGACCTAGCAGTGATGTACCACATTACCATGCAGAACACTCGTTCTGAATTTCTACTGACAGTCTCCATATCCCTGAGCAAGTGGGAGCCAGGAATGCTTCAGAATTCAAGAGTCCCTGATAGTGGCATGATGGATTTTTGAATCCCTTCCAGGCTTTTTTACAAACACATGCATGACTCAGGGAAAGTCTCAAAGAATCTCAGGTCTCAATGGCCTCTAATACAAAACAGAATTGGTAATGCTGGCTTCTTTCAGAATATCAGATCAAAGATTAGAAAAATAGAAATTTTCTAAAGAACCAAAAATGAGGTAGATGGCTGAAGAGGAAAACTGTTTCTTTTTCATTAGAATGGTTAGGTTTCGGAGATAAAGGTAATCAGTGGTGATTTGGGAGAGAGCTGGCTTCTCAGATGTTGTATCTTAGGTTGAGGCTTATTTTGTTGCTCCTTCTCCATACACATGAAATGATGACAGTGATGATGAGGATGACAATAATGGCAGCTAACATGTTTAAACACTTATTTGCAAGGCTTTGAATTACGCATGGTCCATGTGTTATCTCATATAATGTAAATTTAGGCTTGGAGAACTTAGTTAACTTGCCCAAAGGCCACAGCTAATAAATAACCAATGAATTCCAGAGCCAATTCCACTGATCCACACATAAAATGCTACTATGGTGGGGGTTGGGGTCAAAACAGAGGAATCAGAGTATCAAAGGGTAACTGACAAGCTTTAAAAACTAGGCTGGTGGAAGACTTCGTAAAGCAGTAAGAATTGAAAAGAACGGAGGAGTTTTAGCCCTTACTATGAACTAGTCATCATACTTGATTCTTTACATAAATTTCAATATCAACAATGATTAAAATAACCCATTGGGATAGGCAACATCAAGCCCGTGCTGGCTATGAAACGATTGTTTCTCCATCTGGCACCAGCCTTCTCTGCTCCGCTCTGCTCCGTGGGGCTGGGTGGGCCTGGGACTCTGCAGACCACAGAGCCTGCTGCTCCCTGTTAGGCTCTGTCACTAGGGGGCGTCAGAGAGACCGCAAGCCGGCAGGAGGAAGGATTCGCGCCTTCCTGCTTTATTCCCTGTTCTTGTCTGCTTCATCCCAGCAACACCACCTCCCAGCTCTGGCCGCAGCAGCTCATTCCCGCTCACAGTAGCAGTTTTCACTCCAGTAGCAACAGTGAGGAAAGTGTACAGGTTTTCTAAAACTCGTAGAAGCAGCTCTTCAGTGACACCAGCCCAGCCAGCACACCCTCCTCAGAGATCTGCGTCCTGGCCCTGTGAGGTCCTTCCTCCAATCTTCTAAGTTTTAATAATTCCATCTTCTTTCTCTTGTTTCCCTAGCTGAAGGATGGTAGCTTCTTCCTGTATCACCACCGCCATGATACCTAGGTGTTCGTTTTTAACCTTTTCATTTCTCTAACACTTGGTTAACAATTCTTACTATTAAATTCTCTGTTAACATAATTCGTATGGTTCAGCCTCCTGACTGGAACCCAAATGATACAACCCTCAAGTTGTTTGCTTGCATGTAAGTTGCTTGCATGTACTACTGGGTGATTAGAGTAGTTGCAGTGGAAGCCAAACCAGGTTTGTCTGGTTCTCCAATACCCCATGATGACTCCCCACAAGGCGATGGTATCTACTTTGCCTCCGTTGAATAAAAGGACACACATGGAAAACATACCACATCATGCAAGTTAAAGCCTAATAAATACCTGGCTATTATGTAAAATGATGAGATTGCATGCATTAAAATTTTTATCAATATTTTTATTAATAATGATGACTATCCAGTACATTCCATTGCACTGAAATGCCTTGTTTAATGAGTTAGCTTGCTTCTGTGTTTGATAAAATGAGTCCCTCTTGGTGTCCAAATATCATGCAACTCTCTACTTTGTATGACCAGTGATCACACCAGGATTGATTCTAGCTCTGCTAAGAAACTTTAGGTAGAGAACAAGAAACAAGTCATAACTCAAACCATCATCATTCTCATAATAAAAGAATCATCCAAAACTTCAAAAAGATCATGTCAGATTTGCCACTTGTCAGTATCTAGCAGGACTCTATGATTCAATGGCAGGTACCCCAGAGACCAAGAGACAGTAGGATCAAAGGGAGTACTATGTATGCCAAAATGGACAGGTAGCTCAGACCCACTATACCAACAGGGTGATTACTGCAGCTACATATACACTGTGAGACTTGAGATGGTTGATGAAGCCAAAGATGAAGAAAATTGGGAGCTCAGATTCTGTACTAATCAGACGCCAAGAAGTCAGAAACTACTCCAGGAAGGGAACATTAAGTCCTCACCAGAAATTCTAGGATACGATGTGGAATAAGGTCAGCTAAGTTTTGTTTTTGTTTTTGTTTTGTTTTTTAAGATTTTATTCATTTATTTGACAGAGAGAGACACAGCGACAGAGGGAACACAAGCAGGGGGAGTCGGGGAGGGAGAAGCAGGCTTCCCGTGGAGCAGGGAGCCCAATGAGGGGCTCGATCCCAGGACTCGGGGATCATGACCTGAGCCGAAGGCAGACGCTTAACGACTGAGCCACCCAGGCGCCCCGGTCAGCTAAGTTTATTTGGGGAAATGGATCTAGAAATATTTATAAGTCTTCTATTAAATTAACCCAGCTCCCGGGGCACCTGGGTGGCTCAGTCGTTAAGCGTCTGCCTTCGGCTCAGGTCATGGTCCCAGGGTCCTGGGATCGAGCCCCACATCGGGCTCCCTGCTCCGCGGGAAGCCTGCTTCTCCCTCTCCCCCCTGCTTGTGTTCCCTCTCTCACTGTCTCTCTCTCTCTCTCTCAAATAAATAAATAAAATCTTTAAAAAAAAAAAAAATTAACCCAGCTCCACAGCATACATACTGAAATGAAAGCAGAAGTTCTTATGCCACTTGAGATATAAATACACACACACATTTTATATATAATGGAAGGGACTATCTTTTCTTATTGTATTCATGCAAAGGCCATATTGCAGTGAGCCCATCTAAAACACATGACAAACACACTCACATTTCTAGGAAATCCTAACAGAGTCCAAGGGACAAAATGAATAATTTGACCAACCTGGTGGCCAAAACTACAGTGAAAGGTAGAGTGGTGCACTCCCTATAAAGAAAAATTGTCACCTTCCTCCCATGTAATGCTTCATTCTAAACAAGTGCCCTTGGCAGCACCTCCCACAACATCACACATCCAGGGGATACCTAATAAATACTGGTTGCCTCTGATAATGCAGACAGAACACAAAGGCATTATAATGAAGAGTGCGTGATAAAAATATATAGGTAATGGCTCAGTAGTGGTTGTGTCTTTCAACAGCAGTTTGGAACAATAAAGCCCACTATTATATTACAGATAGATAACATTAGATGTGAAAACTGCTAACTCCCTTGTCTGGTGTCACCCAAGGAAAATGGAACTAAGATGAAAGCAGAAGCTTCCTTTTAGTAGCATGGAAGAAGTCGCCGCTCATTTGGGGGCCATAATCAAGAATCTACACCCTCTGAATTTGAAGGCAAGGTCAGGAAACAAGCACCCACTGAAACAGAAGGTGGGAAAAGTCAGCGTACAAGGGTTAGCATATTCAGTGGTCCTAAGAGTTGGGGTGTAAATGTGTTGTTGCACGGACTTAGGAATCTGCCAAGCCCACCATTCTAAAGGCTAGAATGTAGGGAACGAAGGTTATAACTTAATCAACTGTATTTGATAACAAGTACAAAGGAGAGCTATAGCAACAGAAGAGAGGTGTGTGTGTAATCAAGGAAAATAGGCAAAGAATGTGAATTTGTCTGTATTTATCCAGTAGTGAACAGGAGATAGACATCGCATTAAAAAGTAACTATTCCTGTTCTAGAAGAGTTACTCTATATGGGGGTGCAGAAATAATTTATCCAGCTTTGAGAGGCTGGCATAAGGAATAGCTGCTGGGTAAAGGAACAGAAAAGAGTATAACAAGTTAATATAAGTCACATTAAGTCATTTTAGTGTCATACGTGGTATCAAAGGCAGGCCTTCCAAACAGTGGAAATCCACATTCATAAACAATTTAAGAGACTCAGACTCCATGAGCAAGAAGGCACCAGAGAAGCTGCCACTGCATCTGGGCACCTGCAATAGGCACCACCCCTCTGATTTGGGAAACTTGAACATCATAATGATTGGTAGACAAAAAATTGAGGAGAGGGATTGTACCATGTTTATAAAAGCAGCCAGCAGAATGCAGATCTCCATGGTTTCTGGACAGGGCACATGATCTGAGAGCATTAGACATGTGTGTCTTCTCAGATCAGATAACCTGAAACCATATATTTGCTGGGTGGGACTCCAGATCTGAACTGACTCTAGATCAACTGGACCACAAAGCTGAGAACAATTCCTGGACATTGATGACCAAATCAAGTCACTGCCACCCTGAAATATGTCTTGAGCTGCAGCTGCCCTACACACATCTCTGTTCCTGCCACAGCAGCCCTGAGTCTGCCACCTAACAGAGGGGAGGTTTGGAATGTGCGTGTTCACCTTACGGTGTGTCATCAAGTTATCTCCCTTTTCATGTTTATCCTTAATCTTTCCAGTCAAGTCATGAGCAAAACCATGAGAAGGACCATGTCCTAAATGTCTATTATGGGGTGCCTGGGTGGCTCAGTCGTTAAGTGTCTGCCTTCGGCTCAGGTCATGATCTCAGGGTCCTGGGATCCAGCTCCGCATTGTGCTCCCTGCTCCACGGGAAGCCAGCTTCTCCCTCACCCACTCCCCCTGCTTGTGTTCCCTCTTTCACTGTCTTTCTCTCTCTGTCAAATAAATAAAATCTTTTAAAAATAAAAATAAATAAAAAATTAAAAAATTAATGTCTATTATGAACTAAGTTATTGGTGAACATACTATATTCCAAGCTCCGCACAGAGAGCTTTACACAGATTACTTCACTTGTCACAGCAACTCTGTGAGGTATATTTTCCTCATTCAACACAGGAAGAAATCAATGCATGAAAGAGGTGGGCAATTTGCCTGTGATTACACATGCAGTAAGTAACAGGGTTGGACTCAAGTCCAGGCATACATTCATAACTGCTATGGAAAGATGGTGGTGTGCAATGGCTAAGTAGACAAAAGGATATGCCCTCCAGTTGTTCACTACATTATGTCAGAGTTTTTGAAAGGGTATGACACTGGCATAAGAGTAGATGGAGTAATAGAAGAGTAAATTCAGAAACAGACCCAGTATGTATCAGAATTTATAATCTGATAAAGAAAGCATCTCAAAACAATAATGAAATGATGGAAAATTCAATATGTGATGATGGAGAATGTAGTTAACCATTTAAGGAGAAAGGGTTAAGTTCCTAACCAGTGCTGTATACTGGAATGTAAGAAACATTCCACATAGACTAAAGATTCAAATAAGAACAAATAAATCATAAAAGTACTAGAAGAAAATATCAGTGAAATTTACATAATCTTGGGCTGGGAATTACAGCAAAGATAGAAATCATAAAGGGAAGAGATGAACAGATTTTATTACATACCATTTTTAAAGTTTCTCTTTGACCCAAAAAACCATTAACAAGGTTTTTAGAAAGTCAGTTGACAAATTGGGGACTTATGGGAAAGAATTCATGACAAAATAATTAATATGCTTAATACATAATGAACTTAAAAATCAATAAGGAAAATATAAACAGCCAAATAGGATAAAAAATGAACAAAAGTTATGAAAAGGCAGATGGTAAAAGATAGAATACAAGTGGTTACAAGCATATAAAAAATGCTCTATCTTATTAGTTAGAAAATAAATGCAAATCAGGACAACAAACTGATAATATTTTTAATTTAACAGATTAATATAGATTTTTTTAAACACAAAACCTAATGTTGGCAAGTGTTTGAGAAAACACAGGAATTCTCATACACTATTGGCAGGAACATAAATTGGTTTAACATCTTTAGGTGACAGTTTGGGTGTAGCTATCAATTTCTTTTTTCCAGAAATTCTATTTTCTAACATAATTTGTCAAATGTGTAAAAAAAAAATTGCAAAAGTATTTATCATAGAGTTTGTTATAATTGCAGAATGGTGGGAAAAAAACTAAATGTCCATCTATAAGGAATCAGCTTAATAACTAAAGATAAATCTATACAATTGATTACAATGTGGCTATTAAAAATTATAACCCGAGGCTTAATGTACTGACATGAAACAATGACCATGATATTATCAAGTGAAAGTAGCAGATTATTAAACAATATGAATATGATGACTCATGTGATTATTATTTTAAAAAATCAAAATGTATGTGGGGGGGGTGGTGTACACACGCGTAAGAAACAGGACGGGAAAGCCTACACCAAGATGTTAACAATAATTACCACTGGTTACTGGGGTTACGATTCAAAGATATTTTATTTCTCTTTTATTTTTTTCAATTCTTTCTTTTTTTGGTAAAAAATTTTTATATTGTATTTAAAAGATAGACAAAAGGTGACAGTACTTTAAAAAGTGAAACTTATCTTCTACAATTCTTTTTGTTAGAGCCCTTATCACACTCATATGTGATCCATTGGCCCACCAAAGCGCGAGAAGTGTTTAATCACTAGAAGGGCCAAGCCCTGCACTTGGATGGCTGGGGAACCTGTGTCAACTGAACAAGAGTAGAATCAGACCTCTATGGATCAGTTGATTGTTAGCAGAAGTTCTGGGATGCTCTCCTGAGAGATCACTTGAGTGAACTCCCTCCTGTTCTCTGCTCATGAAATCTCTGTAATGAGTAAGGCATTTGACTCATCCTCTCATACTTTCCATTTGTTTCCGAGGTGTTGATTGGCAGGTGGATTAGCACTGAGAATTGAATTGTTCAAGAAAAGTCAAATACTGAACTCTTAGGACAATTCTTATGCCACAAGTGTCTTAAATTTGGAAGACAAAGGAAAAGTTAAACCATTTCGTGACCCTCATATCTGTCACCCGCCACCCTCCCTGTGTCCCCTTACACACATCAAGATACATCCACAGACATCATTATTCTCGCCTCTCGGAGGACTCAGCCAGAAAAGCTGGAGCTGTCAAAGAGAATCCTCTTAGGGTGTAACATGTGTCCCTACTTGAGCAATTACAGCCTTGTGTTCATCCAGGCTGGACAGGCTGACCTGTCTCTTAAGTTCTTCATTAAACAACATCTGTACCTCACCCTCCTATTGTGGTGAGGTAAGAGGGAGATTCTCACACAGCCTGATAACAGCTGTTTTATCATTCCTTCTACAATCTTTGAGAACGCCAAGGAAAAACTCCCAACTGTGAAGCAAGGATGATTGGAAACACCCTGAACACCAGATTAAAAGCAAGAAAATTGCACCAAACCTCAGAGAGATTTTTTTTTTCTATGCTTCACACGGAGGCCCCCCACAATCACTGACTTCTGGATTAAACTGTTAAAGTTTAATGAATTATTACCATGTTTCTGTGGAAAACTATAACCTAGGACTTTGTTTTTAACTAAAAGCTCCATGTATCGGCTGGCAATTTTCCACCAATGCTGATTTTTAAAAAAGAGTATGTTTCTCACATAGAAACACCCTCATCATAATGAGGAGAATCATCATGCCCGGAGAATGCATAATCATTGCATTCTCCGGGCATATTTCACTCCGATTCCAGACAAGTAATATTACAATTCATCCTCATCTCAGCAATTGTTACATCAAAAAGAAAAGACAGAGGTGTAGCTAAATGAATTGCACGGAGAAAGCTAGGTGGATAATAAGAGACAGCTTTCATTTGCACATTTATATAGCTCAGGAATCTACTACAGGGGTGTAAGAAACAAAATCTGAAAAATTATTTACCCATATTTTTTCATTTGTTAGAAAACTTCCATTAAAAACAGGTAAGGCATAGATAAGGTGACTCTCACAGAAGCCTAGATGGTGAATTATTCATTCTAGCAGGGCCATTCCAGGTCACAAGACAGGAGACTTCTTATAATCTTAGACATAATAGAGATCGAGGATGACAGAGCTCTGTTAAATCAACTCATACTGCATTCAATTCTTCAGAACGCAGCACTGATAAGACATTGGTAGACCCGGGAGAGAAACATCTGAGACGAATTGTCAGGTATCAGAGAAAAGCAGGTCAGAATGTGGGCCTGTTTTTTAAAGCGATTTGTCCAGAAGACCAGACAAAGGGAAAATATTGTGGAAGAGTCCTTCACTTCCCCTGATCCCATGCCACCAGCATTAAAATGACTGTAATAATAGACCAGTCAGCATATTTTTTAAGGTGAAGGAGAATGAAAAAAATCAAGTCCATGACTGGTTTTTCAGAACATTTTAAATGATCATAAAAATATTATATATGCCTAGAGGCAATTTTTTAAAATACAGAAAAGCAAAATAAAGAAATGATCTCTCCTCTTACCACTCAGAAAGAAAAACAATCATTAAGACTTGGTAAAAATGTTGTCGGTCTATTTTATGTGGAAGATGCATATTAGACAGTAATGCTAATCTAAAGCATATATATTTTTCCCGCAAATTGGATATATATATATTTCTTCTCAAAACTGGATTTATATTATAAACAGGGTTTGTAACCTGCTTTTTTTTAACTCAACATTCTTAAGTATTTTAATTACAATGTCACAGTATTTTAAATTTATCATCACTATCAATAATGGTTTCAGGCACCAATATGCATATTACATAAAGGTTTAAAAAAAAACCTTGATATAGGATCAAGCAATTTCCCAACACATGACATGTATACCCAATCCTATTTTTGCAATATCCACTGGGGGATCATTAATCCTCTGGAAAAAGAAGACAAGTTACATAATCTCTGTAAATTTCAGTTTCCTTACCTGCAAAATGCCATCACATTGTTGCAGGCTGCGTTTCCCACATAACTCAGTCCTGGAATTAGTTACATAAGCAAAAATATCCGTTAAAAGGGGGAGTCGTAAAGTGATACAAATATACCTTACATATTTTACAGTAACTTAAAATATACAAATGAAAATTCATCAAGCTTATGAAATAGTGCGAAGCCTTTTTTTTCTTGCATAAACCACACCCATAATGTATCTATAATTTCCAGTTGTACTTTCTTTAACAAGAAACAGAACATGCAGACACTTGTAAAACAGTCTAAGGGCAAAATCCTTCTAGATTTTCCTCCACGCTAAATTGAACTGCAACTTGTTTAGTGAATTCCTTAAGACTTTCGAAACATGCAACTTAAGTTTTCATAAAAACAATATCTTTCTTTCCCACCTATATATGACCACTTTACATAATATTTAATCAATTTACATAATTTCAACAACAAACGCATCTGGAAAACGGGCTTGGGAACAAGCTCCATTGATCCTTCCGAGCACATCCCTCCACTGGAAGCAGCTGAAGGACTCAGTGCACTGAAAGAATAATCCACTGGCTTCGAGCATCCAGTGTGTTGTGAAGACCAGTCGACATGTGGTAGAGGGAATATTGGAAACACAGTGCAAGAGTAAGTAGAAAGGACTTAATTGTCTATAAGACACAGGATTAACAGAGCAGACACGGACAATCAGTAGATGAAGTGTCGACAATGTAAATAAATAAGAACAGTATGGTAAATGCAGTCAAAATCCCTGAGAGCAAGAGTTGTTGCTGATTCCTCTTAGAGATAATGGGCACTGAAAAGACTGCAGAGGAATAGAAGTTAGAGGAGTCCTAGGACCAGGGTTGTAAATGATAAGGAATGTCCTCAAAGAAACATTGCTGAAGGTTTCGTGCGAAGTGCCTATGAGGTAACAGAAGAAAGAATGAGAAAAGAAAAGTTTCCTTACATGACAATTTGGAGCAAATAATTGGGTCACAGACCATATGTGGGTCATGTCAAGTTGGTTCAGCCTTCTTAGGATCACGGTTCCCTTTGATAACCTGTGATAAAGCTACAGACCTCAAAATAGTTTTGTAGTGCTTAATAAAACTACAAGCACTTATCACGTGACCCAGCAATTGCACTGTTGGGCACTTATCCCAAAGAAATAAAGACTTGGGGGTGCCTGGGCGGCTCAGTCAGTTAAGCATCTGCCTTCGGCTCAGGTCATGATCTCAGGGTCCTGGGATCGAGCCCCGCGTTGGGCTCCCTGCTCAGCGGGGAGTCTGCTTCTCCCTCTGCCTCTGCCCCCCCGCTCTCTCTCACTCACTCTCTCTAATAAATAAATAAAATCTTTTAAAAAATGAAGACTTTTCCACACAAAAACCGGTACGCTAGCGTCCACAGCAGTTTTATTCACAACAGCCAAAAACCATGAACAACTTAAATGGTTTTCAGTGGGCACATGGAGAAACCAGCTGTGGCACCAACCTCCTGTACCACATATTGCTTAGCAATAAATGGAAGTGAACCACAGATAAACTCAACAACTTGGGTAAATCTCCAGGGACTTATGCTGAGTGGGGAAAAAAAAAAAAAAAAAAAAAAAAAATTTCAAAAGACTCCAAATTGTATGACTCCCTTTATGTAACATTCTTGAAATAACAAAATTATAGAGCTAAACAACAGATAAGTGTTTGCCAGGGATTAGGGATAGCAGACAGAGAGGTGGATGCGGCTATCAAAGTAGCAGGAGAGGTCCTTATGATTGCAGACAGTTCCGTACCTTGATTGTGGTCGTGGTTACATGCATAGTACATAAGACAACTGCATAGAACCACACACACAGGGACGGGTAAAACTGGAAAAATGTTAATAAATTCTGTAGACCTCAACGTCAGCTTCCCGGTTTTGATACTGTACTATAGTTATGCGATATATTACCAGTGGTCCTGAAACACCAGACCTCTCTATACATGTTCTTCAACTTCATGTGAATTTGTAATTCTATCAAAATAAAGGTTTTCAAAAAGGCTGGTCTATATGTACTTGTATGGAAATATAACTTTGTATTATTAAAGTCAGTCGTCAAATAGAACCATGGTATGATCCTCTTATGAGATTAAGAGATTGAAGATGTAAAGAGAGAAAAGTGAAGAAAAAACAAATTCTAACTTATTATTTGATATGCTTCTGTGCTTGCTGAATTTTTTTACTTGATATTCTGTACAGTTTGAATTTTTCACAGTATGAACATACTACTTTATCATTTAAAAGGCAAAGCAGAATAATATAAATTATTCTTTTAAATTTATGGACCTCGGGCGCCTGGGTGGCTCAGTTGGTTAAGCAACTGCCTTCGGCTCAGGTCATGATCCTGGAGTCCCGGGATCGAGTCCCGCGTCGGGCTCCCTGCTCGGCGGGGAGTCTGCTTCTCCCTCTGACCCTCCTCCCTCTCATGTTCTCTGTCTCTCATTCTCTCTCTCTCAAATAAAAAATAAAAAATAAAAAATCTATGGACCTCTTCCCCCCCCAAAATTCATATACAATTATGTACACAATTTTAGCAATCTCCTAGACCCTGAAGTCCATCCATGGATCTCCTAAAGGGTATGTGTGCCCCTGACTAAGCACCCCTGCTTTAAAAAAATTGACGCCTTCAGATGTGGAGAGAAGTAGGATCAAGGGACCTATTAAATATATTCTGTAATCACCCTGGGCTCCATTTGCTATGACACCCAGCCACCCTCAAGTGGGAAATAAAGATTCATTTCTTTGTTTCTTTGGAAGTGACTACATGTGGAACTCTGTATTGCAACTTTAGGAACCACACCAAGGGTGATCATAACAAACATGAAGGAATAAATTAACATATAAATAACTTATTACTAAGAGTACTTAGAACAACATGAGGAAATAGAATGGTTCTTTGAGCATTTGTTTACCAGCCATATTCCAGGCAATATGCTAGACACTGGAAATAAGGCAGTGAGAAAAACAGCCTTGTTTTCCACCTAGAAACTACCGGGTGCCTAGAGGCATGGGAATGTTCTTGGCCTGCTTAATGCAAGATATCCCATCTTGTTGAAAATCTTCAATATATAAACAACATGTATAGGAGCGCCTGGGTGGCTCAGATGGTTAAGCGTCTGCCTTCAGCTCAGGTCATGATCCCAGGGTCCTGGGATCGAGCCCCGAATTGCGCTCCTTGCTCAGCAGGGAGCCTGCTTCTCCCTCTCCCTCTGCCTCTCCCCCTGCTCATGCTCTCTCTCTCTCTATCTCTGTGTCTCAAATGAATAAATAAAATCTTTAAAAAAAAATATGTATAATTGATACACAAGGATTATGGAACCAGAGTGGAAATGTTTTATATCAGCCCCTAAAAGAAATATAACACATAAATATATAAAGAAATATCTGATAGATAGGTAGATAGATAGATAGATAGATACCCACTATCAAATAGCTTTGCTCATCCAGAACCCTTTCAGACAACCACTGGTTTAATTTTTGACTCAAACATGGTAGAAAAGGCTAAATGATTCAATAAACTAGACAAATAATCTCTTGTTAAAAAAAAAAAAAAAGGAAAGCTTGGTAGAGAACTGCAACAGTACATTAACAGGAATAGGACTAGCAGGAACACACATGAAATGTTAAAAATTTTGAAGTTGAGAAGCAGCATGGTATAGAATACATGTGGCTAATAACACAGCCTGCAGCCATACCACCTGGGTTGGAATCCCAAATCTGTCACTTACCAGCTCTATGACCAAGAGAGTTACTCCCTCTCTGTGCCTCAGCTTCTTCATCTGTAGAATCGACACATGAAAGAGCTGAAGGCTGAATGAATTCGAGTTCGAAAAATGTATTTGTCAAATAAACTTTGTAACAAACACTTATTGGACTGAAACCAAATGCTACGGGTATTCTGAGGAAAATATTCCTGGGAAAGGAGCACCAGGTGGTGCTACAGAGAGACGCTCTTCCCGACAGAATCCAGGCAAGGACAAGGCAGGAAAGTGAGAGCAGGTTTGGAAAAAGCAGTCCAGGAGAAGTACGACAAGAAGACAGAGACTGGGGGCACCAGGCTGGCTCAGTCGGCGGAGCATGTGACTCTTGATCCCGGGGTCATGAGTTCGAGCCCCACTTTGGGTGTAGAGATTACTTAAAAATAAAATCTTTTTTAAAAAGAAGAAGAAGACAGATTGGCCTAAAGGGGCAGATCAGAGGCTCAGCAAAAAGAGACCTTGCCTGCCAACAAAGGATTTGGGTTTTGCTTGATAAGTAATGCTAAACCCCTGAAGGATTTTAAACAAAGAAGAAACCTGATCAGTGCTATGCTTTAGGAAAATCAACTTGTCCTGCGGTTGATGAATAGATGGGAAAACCAGGTACAAAACCATTGTATTATAAATGGTTGTACACCAGGAGAAGTGTAAGCGAGGCCAAAGCAGAATGACAACAGTGAAGATGAGTAAGAAACAGAACGGATAATAGCTGAGTAAAGAGACAGAGAGATTGGAAAAATGGCTGGGCCAGCAAAAGAAATCAAAAACTATGAAAATAGAACTGAGAAATTACTATGTGCCAGACATGCTAGCAATTTCCCATAAGTTTTCATAAGTAATATGCCAAACGACCAAATGAAAGTAGCCTTTTCTTTACCCATAAGAAACTGAGGCTCAGAAAAGTTATTTGCCTAGAATCATGAGGCCAGTGAGAAGCAGAATCAAGATCTGAACCCAAAGCTTCCGGATCCCAGACCGGATTCCATGCTCTCTCCAGGAATCCATGCTAGTGCTGGGGTTAGGTGGGGGGGGATTCCAACTCTGTTTTTGGACACACTCTTGGACCTCTAGATGAATTTTTTCAACGGCCAGCTAGAAAGGCAGAGGAAGTCTGGGGGGTGGGGAGACAGGAGGGTTGGAGAATGGAATTCAGAAGCTTCACGGAGGTTCTGTAAGGATTAGTGAAGTTGCTGAAGTGAATAATCAATAACAGATCATTTATAATTATTAACTTGCATGTTCGTGTGCTGGGATGTAATCACGTTTGTCTGAAGAGCCAACACAGCAGTTTTAAAGGGATCCGCAAACAGAAGAAAGCTGCTGTTCTCTTCAGTAAGCAATATTTTAGTGGCAAAACACCCTGTGAATGGTTTGTGAGTACAAAGCAGCAAGCATGTGAATAGCTTTTTACAATGTCACGTTCTCTCCTTCCACTTGGGAAGGAAGCACAATGCTACCATAAGCAGATACTAACAGCACAGATGCTGGCGCTGATGTGAGCATAAAACGCTGTCCCGCACCAAAAAAAAAAAAATTCCCAAAGTACCATGCCTGCATAAATCTTATATTTTTATGAATCACTGCCATTATGGCAACCGCACACTGAAAATTTGTGTCTTAGGATGTGAATGGATCTTTCTTGATAGTTTAGCTTATCTCAGAGTCCTCATAATTTATACTTGTCCATGTATCATCTCCAAACAGGGCTTTGCTTCCTAGGTTGCTGAGTTGCAGCCTGCCCCCCCCGCACGGCTAAAGTTCGAAAATAGAGTTTAATTGTAATCCAGAGGAGTGAAATCTTTCTGATGCCTCTGTTGCCATGTTGTAAACACCCGACCACAGATTCAACATTAATTTTTCCATTTCTTAACAACAGTAGTTTTCCAGAGCCAACAAATATATTCTACCATACAATTTTATGCTTTGTAAAAGGTGACCTATACTTTCTTTTCAAATGCAGTTTCTTTAATGAAAATATTGTAATGTCAGTCCATGCAAAGCAAATGCATATTAATATGCGTTTACATCTGTCTCATATTAATATTCATGCCTGAATCCACATCCCTACACAAAGCCAATTTTCTGACCATCTGTGTGATGGCTGGTGGATGCAATGAATAAATTTTATTTGTGAGGGGAGTGATAAATCATGTATCTTCAGTTTTTCACCCACAATCTTTCCTCTTAGGTGCAAAAATGTTTTCATCGTGGTTTGGAATATTTAAGTCAATGAAACGGATTAACCCCTTAATATTCCTACAGTTACTGACAATTTTATAAAGGCCATGAAAATGCAATCTCAACACCTCTAACCAAAAATAAGAAGGGACTATGGATTTACTCGTTTGGATTCGACATCTCTGGTTCCTATGTGAGTTCCAGTGCTTTATAATAATTTTCTATGTTGTTTAAAATGCACTGTAGCCGTTTTTGAAAAGTGTCACAGACGAAGGAAAGTCCTTTGAAATAAGAGTATATTCTTGAAAGAATCCTCACAACCATCAGGTATCTTACAAGTCATATGAAGCGTAACCATACACAATGGAAAGATTTCAAACAGAGAAAGTTCATCAGTATTTAGATAATGATCTCGGTACTTTCCATTTTACCCAAGTGAAATACCAAGATTTTAGCAGTAACAACTTGTTTGTAAATTCGGTGATCTTTTGGGGAATATTGCATCCAAATCTTAGAAACAATTACCTTTCAGGATCTGAGACATATGCAATTAATTAACCTGGCAAACATAGTCCAAAAGAAAGGATTCAATTGAAAAACAATCATATCATGGTAGAGAGAGCCTGAAAAATATTGCACACTGAAAAAAGAAGTATGATCTGGTGGACTGGATAATGAAAACTGTGTCAGGTGGCTTAAGATGGTTTTCTTGCCTCTTCCTGGAATGCTTTCTATGAATTCTAGATGACTGGGCTACTAGATTGAATCCAAACCCAAAGTTTCCATTCAATTTAGTTTACCTTCTCTGAGTTAGACAGGCTTTCCTAAGGTCCCTAAGAATGTCACAAATAGCACAAACCATAACTTCCAGGTCAAAGCAGAAATAAATTGGAACTTAGTGTTCTCACTTACAGGCTGCCAAAAGTTTCTACAGCTAGAGCAACACTGAACAGAGTGACAAGGTGAAACAGGAACCCTCAAAGCTATCAATCTACTGTACATACAGCCCCAGTTAGCACATGGATATTCAAACCACAAATGGAGCCAGTTCAGAGAAATTTTGTCCCAAATAAGCAAGTTACTGACTGAGCACCTGCTCCCTGTAAGGCATCGTGCTAAGAAGGAGCCTAAGACGCCAGGCTGCCCACAGAAAGCTTACCAGCTAGCTGGTAATGGAGACAGATTCTCCCACAAGAAGATTCTCAACCACTGAGTTGGCGTGTGATAAATATGAACTGGGTACGGGCGCCTGGGTGGCTCAGTCGTTAAGCGTCTGCCTTCAGCTCGGGTCATGGTCCCATGGTCCTCAGATCGAGTCCCGCACTGGGCTCCCTGCTCACGGGAAGCCTGCTTCTCCCTCTCCCTCCCCCTGCTCGTGCTCTCTCTCACTCATTCTCTCTCTCAAATAAAAAAAAATCTTAAAAAAATATATGAACCAAGTATGGCAAAAGGAATTTTTAAAACAGTGAGATTTCCACAAGCCCAGGAAATCAAGGAACCTCACCAAGAGGAATTTAAAATCAGTCTCAAAGGCTGTAAGATTCAGATGGTCAGAGAAAAGGCGAAGTCATAGCAATGGGAGAAGCTTCACAAAGGCCCACAGCAGGAAGTATTTTGTTGTAAGGAAGCAGGAGTAATGGGTGAAACTGTGAGGAGCCTGCACTGGTTACCACTTGAGAATTAATGTTCAAACCTATGGGAGTGAAGGCAAATGGTTTTGAGTGGTACACATATAGGCATCAAATAACACTGAATTAGAAAGTCAGGAAAATAATCTCCTACTAACTCTGTTAATTCTCCTAATTGCCTCAAGAAGACAATCTCGGTTTGGTGCCTATATATCTTTCACACCACTCCAGTATTTGCTAAATCTCTCGTTTTCACAAAGAGAGCCAGCCTCAGGCCCAAAGTCTACAGACTGGAATTTAACAACATTGTTTGCTTTCACGATGTTGGTTTTCAGTGTTACTTTATTTGATACCAAGTAGGATTTTACTGGTCTTCCATTTGCAATGGTAATATAACATTTCCTTGGGCGCCTGGGTGGCTCAGTCGTTAGGCGTTAGGCATCTGCCTTTGGCTTGGGTCATGGCCCCAGGGTCCTGGGATCGAGTCCCACATCGGGCTCCCTGCTGGGTGGGAAGCCTGCTTCTCCCGCTCCCACTCCCCCTGCTTCTGTTCCCTCTCTTGCTGTGTCTCTGTCAAATAAATAAAATCTTTAAAAAATAATAATAATATACATATGCATGTAACATTTCCTTTTAGGGAAAATTTATTTAAGATTTCTTAAATTAGTTGCTTTTTAAAGATAAAAAGTAGAATTAGTGAATGTGATGAACAAATGATGGAAGTTTGGAGAGGACTAATATGGCATAGTAACTGGCAAGATGGAAAGATGATTTGGACTCAGGCTGGAAACGCCTCAATATAGAAGCTCACTGGATCCAATTACGGCCTTTGATTTCAGTTCCACTTGGTAATTCTCAGTATCTCTGCTTCCCTTACATACAGGTGTTGCTGAGGTCATGTTTGTAAAATTTCTTTTGGGCCTAGAATTTTTCAAAAACAAATCTAAACGTTTTCATATAAATGAGAAAGGAACATTATCTAAATGAGAGATGGAGAAAAACATAATAGGTCACCAAGCCCTACCACTCACTGATTTAACATAAGAGATAAAAACATAAAATACTTCACCAGCCGCAAAAGGATATTGCTTTCATTAGATCGCTCAGGATTTCACACCATATACTTAAGTATGATTTAGCATAATATTGATACTTGTTTATATTTGCCACCTACCTATTTCACAGTGATGTTATAAGGATTAGTGATATAATATTTCTTAAGCCTTTTTGGCTCTTAAAAGAAAATATGCACTATAAAATCAAGGTAATAGTAATAATAGTCATCATCATAATAGCAATAACTGCTCATGCATTTTCAAACGTGGGCTCTGTGTTGATGGAAAGGGAAATTAGGCTGTAAGCTAAAAATGCATGCCTATCAGCTGGTTGGAACACAAAGACTTAGGATGCGATAATAGTGATGCTAACTACAATTTATCAAGGTCTGGAGTAGGATGTGAGATTCCACATTTTAGCCACCCTGCATTGCTGATGCTGCTGGTCTGAGGCCACACTCTGAGTAGTAAGGCCTTAAACCACACCACTCTTTCAGGGTCAGATGTGAAGTCTATGCCATTGACTGTCAGCGGATTTAAGGAAGCACGTCTAAACACATCTTAGCAAATCTGTCACCCATGCTGAGGTGGCCCCCATGTTTGACCCATTTTGTGCCTGGTAGTCTATCTCCATTGTCCAGTTCACCACCTACATGAAAACTCTGTCTCTCATTGTCTTCCTCTCATTCCCAAGTCAGACATGAACTCTTTAAGAGCAGAAAAATGATCACAAGGTTTGAACAAAGATTTATGTTCAAAAATGTTGATTTCAGAACTCTTTGGAACATCAGAAAGTAGGAAAATCCTGTTTTATATAATATATTTGATAATGTGGGAGATGTTCATGATATGGCATCAAGTTAAAAAGCAGGATACAAAACTATGTGCAGTATCGTTTAAATTTAAATATAGGTAGAGAGAAATACAGAAAGTAGCATGTGTAATTAATAAATTATCATCTTGTCTTTTTTTTTCTGTTGAGTAATCATTAGCAAGAGGATAGAAATGTGATCTCCCCCTCTCCTCTCACGGAAGAATAGCAAGGTCTGTGAGGTTGGACACTCGTTTGCTCCAAAAAGGAGTTAACATCCATGGTATTCCAGTCGCATAGCAAGAGTGAGCAAGGTGGACCTTTGTGGAAGGGGATGACTAAAGGATGTTAGAGACTGAGGGGGAGAGAGATTTTTTAAGACTGGGATGGGAGGAGTCAAGCCCTGGGTTTCTGCTCCCTGGCTTTCTTCAATGTGCTCTACAGGAGGGCATGGGTCCTGGAGATCTGGGGTCTCAACAGTCCCTTGTGAGCCCTGACACTCAGGAGCCTCCACCACTGAATGGTCTATGAGGGCTGAGACCACAATGGACTGAAGACCAGAAGCCCTCCCAAATTTCCCAGACTGTACAAGCCCTTGGGGTCTGTTACAACCTCAAGGGAGTCGTTAACTAGCCCAAGACCAGGTAAATTAGGGACTAAGTCTTTTTTTAATGGGATGAGAAAAAATAAATTTTAATGTGATTTTTTTCTTGCATTAAAATATAGGAAAGTACATATTGACATATACATGTACGTGTACCTATGCATATAAGTGAAACACTGGAAGGAAATACTCCAAAATGTTAATGGTAGTTAACATTTGGTTGGTTTATGGAAGATTTTTTTTTTCTTCTTTACACATTTCCGTATTTTTCAAAAATTCTGAAAAACACCTAAGTTGTTTTTAGAATTAGGAAAATAAAATATAAAAAAAAAAGGTCATTTTTTAAAATCATGGCACATATTTTATTCACCTTTTTTATATGCAGCACATAACACAGTTCTGGTATACACAGCAGGCACTCAAATAAATGATAACTAAATTAAATAAAATAAACAAAGCCCATGCCATAATGGTAAGTTAATACAATCACCCTGGTGTACAAGAAACAGTCCATGCACTTATGAAAGAAAGTAAGTTATTCTGAGATAGCTATTCTGAAAGTATCATTTTATATAAGACTATCAAAAAATTATCATGAGAGAAGGATCATATAAGCATTAAACAAAGGCAATCTGGGCTGAGGGACAGTGTCCTTGATTTGGAGACAGAGGCTTTTTTTAGGTCCCCATGTTACCCACAAAGTATATCCCTTTGGTAAATCTCTGACCTTTCCAAGTTCCAATACCTCATCTGTAAATACAAGTTCTACCAACTTGGATATGGCATTAAGATCAAATGAAAGGTAGAATGTGAAAGCAATTTTGAAACTATGATGTACTATACCAGACATAATTTTTATTATTAGAACATGTATTTGACAGAATGAAAAAGAAAGACTAAGAATACAGCTAATTCTTTTAAACCACTTATCAAGTAAAAAAACAAAAATAAAACTAGACATCTGTATCATGCTCCTGCCTCTGTCCAGTCAGTGATCTAAGTCATTCTTTTTTTTTTTTTTTTAAAGATTTTTATTTATTTATTTGACAGAGAGAGACAGCGAGAGAGGGAACACAAGCAGGGGGAGTGGGAGAGGGAGAAACAGTCTCCCCGCTGAGCAGGGAGCCTGATGTGGGGCTCGATCCCAGGACCCTGGGATCATGACCTGAGCCGAAGGCAGCCGCTTAACCGACTGAGCCACCCAGGTGCCCCTGATCTAAGTCATTCTTAACAGAATCACAAACTAATGTGACAAAAACAAAGTTAGACAGAGGAAATGAATGTTGGTTAGTGACTTCCTGTACTTTACCATGGGGTTCACTCACATATTCATTCTTTCAACAATATTTATTGTATCAAACACTTTCCTAGGGGCTGGAAATTCAAAAGTGAGCCGGGTAAGTGTCTCTGCCTTAGTGCAACTTTCATGCTAGTGGGCAAGAGATCACCAATCAACAAGTAAACAGATAAAGAATCCAAGACTGGGATAAGTGCTATGAAGTAAATAAGCAGGATTGTGGTCACCAGCTTCCAAGATGGCCCCCAGTGATCCCTCCTCTTGATATTTACACCTTGTGTAGTCCCCTCTCGCATTTGACAGAGTTGGTCTGACTGACCAATGGAACACAAAAGAAGTAGTCATATGTCACTTTCAAGATTGGAGTATAATAGACAGTGTGGCTTCTGTTTGGTCACCTTCTCATGCTCTCACCGGGGGGAGAAGCCAACTGCCATATATTGAGGACACTCAGAAAGCCTACAGCAAGTCCCATGTAGCAAAGAGCCAGCAAGGAACTGAGGGCTGCCAAAAATAGTGTGAATAGTCTTAGCAGTGGATCTTCCAGCCCTTCAGATGACTGCAGCCCCAGTCGACAAGTTGACTGCCACTTCATGAAAGATCCTGAGCCAGACTGTTACAGAACCTGACTGGATCGCCCAACAGAGGAACCAAGGGGCACCCGGAGATCTTGGAGGATAGGAGGTTTATTCAACGCTGGCGGGCTCAGAAGAGAGTGGTCTCCAAAGGTCTGAGCCCCGAGCACAAACAAAGGGGACAATTTATACACTTCTACTTCCGCATACTTGGCACTTTTGGTGTGCGCGCGAAGCAGGGCAGGGAAAAGAACCCGGATTGGTGCGCATGGGAAGCAGAGCAGGGAGAAGAACCTGGAAGAGCCCCGGGGCAAGGACTGGGACTCTCTTGCTGGCTCGGTCAGCCATCTTAGGACACAGATTTTCCCCATTATTCCCCCACTTTGATGCCCCTTTAAACACCTAGTTTAGAGGGCATCATTTTCATCTTCTATGGGGCCATAGTGAGTAAGGAGTAACTGGAGTCTGATTTTAGCAATCTGAGTAGTGATAAACCTAGTAAGGACATTAAGAATACAAGGACCCAATGCCACTATGAGGAGAAGCAATAGGAGGGGGCCGACGAGGGGGGCGAACCAAGGGAACCATTGTGAGAGGGAATCCCACCAAGTTGTCCGCTGGAGTGTTTTCCACCAACGATGCACTCGTTCCTGTAATTGGGTCAGAGTTTCTTGGACCACCCCCAACTCATTAGCACAGAAACAACATTCCTCCTGTAAGAAGAGGCAGAGCCCCCCTGCGCAGTCATAAGTCAAGCCCGCGCCTGTTTTGGAGGACCACTGAGGCCAGTGAATCAAGTTGGCGCTGCAGGGCCAGGGCCAACTGAGTGAGGGTGGAAAAGTCCATCATGAGTTGCTGAGTTAATCCCTGGTACTGAACCTGAGACATCTTGATGCCAGTGGCGCCGAGGGCAACACCTGATGCAGCCAGCAGGCTCACAATAAGAAGGATGGCCGTGGGGGAGCGTCAAGGGCGGAGAGGAGGTCTCCATATGAGTGGGGCATTGCTCCCAGGGAGGACTGAAAGATCGGGTAAGAAACTGAAAAGCGTGCATGATTGATTGTGTGGGGTGATGCAGATGTATACACCTTGATCACAAGCCAGAAAAGTGTTGTTAGGTGCACAGACCCAACTGTGGCCCATGATGGGAGAGGAAGAGTTGCCATACAGCAGTACTGGAGCCAGAAAGAGATAATCTGAGGTCCCCGGTGTCGAGATGGGAGGTGACACAGTAGATTGGTTGAGGATGACACCTAGGTATAGGACGGGACCGGGCTTTATACAGATCCAGCAGTCAGATGCTAGGGGTGGATTTGAGTGGTTAAGCGCTTGGTGGGAGGCGTTAATCATACCTAACAATTGTGCTATAGATGCTTGCAGTGTGTGGATGGGGGACCCAGGGATGCGCCAGGGTGAGTTATTTTCTGTCTGACTCTGGGGGTTGACTGTAAGGCTTGGAGTGAACATGGACTTAATCATAAATTTGGCCACGGGGTCAGTTCCCATAGAGTGATATTGGCCCAACAGGAGAATGATTTCTGTAGCCCATGATGTGGCATTGGGTTCTAAGACTGAGAGGTGAGCAGTATACAGTGCTTGTTAGAGCAAGAGGATGGGGTAGCATTGCGTGACAGGGAAATTCGATGTCACTGCACTGTTTGAGGTGCCACCACCTGGTGGACCATCGCTCCATTCCCCGCCAAGTCGCCACCCATGACTCACATCCCCAGGGTTGAGAGCAGAACTGAGGGCAGGTGTTTGGCTGTTGAGGTGTAGGGCCCCCACAGATGTAGATATCTACCAGCCAGTAACCTGAGTGAGGGCCATGGCAGGAACACCATCTATGAGGTTCCCGGGAGATATCAAGAAGCTGGCATCCATCAGAATGGAGGTTAACCTTTGGTGTGTGCCTATCCCAGGTGGAAGAAGTCAGTGGGGGCACTGGTGCAGGATTGAGGGGGACAAGCTGGAAAGTCCATTTACCAGTAATGGTGATATGACAGTTTGCCCCCCTTGCCAGGCCGGGCAAGCTAGAGGCAGTGCGGAGGAATAGCATACCAGGCAGCAGAAGACCAGGACTGACTGGGGCCAGGAAAACCATGGTGAAATGTGCTTAGGAGTAGACAGCAAAGGGCCAGTAAAAGTGGGGTCTACGACATTAGTTAGAGGGAGCCATCGTGGCTAACCTGACAGCAAATGAAACCTGTGGACAAGTAAGTGCAGTAATACACCCTAGGGACACCCAATAAGCAATGACAATAGTAAGCCTCTGGGGGAAAGTCCAGTCAGGAGGGGTAACAATGTAGAGTCTGACTCCCAAGATGAGGGAAACCACGCCGATGAGAGCCAGGGACCAAGGTGAGCAGGTGTCCCTCGGTCGGCGGGGTCTCGTCGAAGGTGAAGCTGGAGCAGGTTCGTGAAGTCTAGCTGGACTCTCCACTGGCACGGCTCCTCGTCCCAATGATGAGCTTTCTTCACTCTGGAGTGGTGGACCCACGGGGTCCTTGAGACCTTGAGGGCAGTAGGAGGGTTAGAACAACAGTGTGGGGCCCTGTTACTGTGGTTTGAGGGGGTCTTTCTTCCAATCTTTGACCCAAACTGAGTCCCCTGTCTGGAAGGAGTGAGTGTACCTGAGGCCCTAAGAAGATTGGGGCCCTCTCAATGGTGTACTTTTGTAATTTGTTTAGGGTGGCCCCCAGGGCCTGAAGCTGCTCCTTTATCCCTTTATCTCCAACCTGATACAAGTTTCCTGGAAGGCTTCCCAAGCACGGGGGAAGCCGTCCATATATTAATTCTAATGGAGAGAAACCTGGATGTCCCGGGCATGCACCGAGCACGCAGGAGAGCTGGGGTAGCAGATCCGGCCATGGCAGGTTAGTCTCCTGACACAACTTTGCTAAGGTTCCCTTGAGGGTGCGATTCATTCACTCTACTTTCCCTGAACTTTGGGGCCGGTGAGCGGTGTGGAGTCTCCAAGTGACGTTGAGAGATTTGGTCACGACCTGTACAATGTCTGCCACAAATGCGGGTCCATTGTCACTATGGATTGTTAATGGCAGGCCAAACTGGGGCACGATCTTCCGCAAGAAGCCTTTAGCTACTTCCCGGCTTTGCTCCGTCCTGGTCGGGAAGGCTTCGACCCACCCAGAGTATGTGCATACTATCACTAGGAGATATCTGAACCCCCTGCTCAGCTGCACATCTGTGAAGTCTACCTCTAGATCTTCGAAGGGGGTTGCTCCCATCCTCGGGACACCTGGCGGGGATCCTGGTGCAGACCGAGCATTATTTTTAGCACATGTTATGCATCGTTCACTCGTTGCTCGGCACAGTGCTGGCAGCTGACTGATGTAGTGCTTCTTGAGAAGGGCTTCTAATGCAGTTTTTCCCACATGAGTGAGTCGGTGGTGTTCCTTGACTAGATGCCCTCTGGTTGCTGTTGGAATAAAGATGTGCCCGTCGGCATCATCCACCATCCCTTTTCAGTCAGGGTGGCCCCCTCAGCCATGGCCCATTCCTTTTCCTTTTCAATGTAACTAGGTGGAGAGAGTTCTTCTGGGGGTGTTAGGGCCATGGTAAGGCAAGGGGCTCTGTCCATGTCCTCACTGGCTGCGGTCTTCGCTGCCTCAACTGCCAACGATTTCCCCGTGCTATGGGGTCATCTCCTTTCTGGTGTCCCTTACAGTGCAGGATTGCTACTTCCTTTGAAAGCCACACGGCTTCAAGGAGTCTCGGTATCTCCTCCTTGTTCTTGATAGCCTTTCCTGCGGCGGTTAGGAGGCCCCTTTCCTTGTAGATGGCTCCGTGTATATGTACAGTAGCGAAGGCATACCAAGAGTCAATAAAGATGTTGACTCGCTTGCCTTCCCCGAGGGTGAGGACTCAGACTAAAGCATATAACTCAGCCCATTGTGCTGACCATCCAGCTGGTAATGCCTTAGCTTCTAGGACTTCAGTGGTTGTGGTTACTGCATAACCCGCTCTTCGGGCACCCTCTTGTAGGTTAGTAACTGCTGCCATCACTGAACAGCGCGAGCTCTGGATTCTTTAGGGCTTGATCCCGCAGGTCTGGACGGCTCGCATAGACTTCATCAGTCACCTTGGAGCAGTCATGGTCTGGTTCCCCCTCTTCCATGGGGAGAAAGGTTACTGGATTTAATGTCCTTACTGTTTTGACGGTGACCCGTGGGTTTTTGCAGAGGAGCCCTTGGTATTGTGCTTGCCAAGAGTTGGGAAGGAAGTGGTGTCCCTGTGCCTTCATGAGGGACACAACTGCATGAGGGACCCTGATGTTAAGTCCTTGCCCTAGGGTAAGTTTGTCCGCCTCCTTGATGAGTAAGACCGTGGCTGCCAGCGCCCTGAGGCATGGTGGCCATCCCGCTGCCACAGGGTCCAGCTTCTTTGACAGGTAAGCAACGGGCTGTTGCCAGGGTCCAATAGTCTGGGTGAGTACCCCGAGCACTATTTTTTCCTTTTCATGCACAAAGAGATTGAAGGGTTTCTCTACAACTGGTAGGCCCAGGGCTGGAAGCCTGCCCCAGGGCAGTCTTTATCTCTGTGAAAGCGGCTTCTGCTTCCTCAGTCCAGGCAGAGGGTTCTCAATCT
Source organism: Neomonachus schauinslandi (assembly GCF_002201575.2). NCBI lineage: Eukaryota > Metazoa > Chordata > Mammalia > Carnivora > Phocidae > Neomonachus > Neomonachus schauinslandi. The sequence goes on from NC_058406.1 coordinate 146,039,616, forward strand.
GGTCCCCCTAAGAGATTATAAAGGGGTCTTGCTATTGCCGAGAACCCAGGGATCCAGATGCAGCAGAATCCTGCAGCCTCCAGGAATTCTCATAGGCCCCTTTTTGTCTGGGGCTGTGGCAGGGAGATGATGACCCTTTTCCTCTCCAGCCCTAGTTCTCTTTTCCCTTGGGTGAGGAGGAAACCAAGGTATGGGGCAAAGGCATCAATCTTCTGCTTTCGCTGGACAATGGAACAGTACCCCTTGGAGACAAGTCTGAATGTTATTTGTGTGCCCACTAGTATTAAAACGTTTCTAGACATTGTGTCCTTGGATTTAAAAATTATTACTCAAGAAAGTCTTTTCCTCTGAAATTCTCAGCGTTGTGACTTACGGTCGGAAACTATTCCGATGCCACCATAGACTGTATGCCGTTCACCATGAAACTGCAGACAGGCCCACTGAGACTCTGTAGGCTTCTGGGGACCTTAAGGGTGCCCGCCCATGGAGTCACAGAATCAGTCCGCTTGAGCAAGCCAAGTTGGACTGCACATTCACTCACACATTCACACTCCAGAAGTTATTACATTACCTCTCTGGGAATCCCTACCTGTGAGACCTCTAAGAGGTCTCTGAGAGGTGATCAGACTCCCCTTCCACCCCAATGGGGGTGGGCCTGTCTGGGTCCTGGAGTCCCAGGACTTACTGGTATCTGATGTCAGGACCAGGTCCTCACCTGCCAAGTCTCCTCGAGTTCGGCGGGAACAGCGGAGCAGGGCCAGCCCAAGGCGACCGGGACAGGAGACTGCCGAAAATTAGGCAGGGAGCGCCTTCTCCGTTAGGATCCCTCGTTCCGTCACCATCCCACCATTGCCCCCAGACCGGTGGCAACAATGGGCCACCGAGGTTGGGTTTCCCGGTCAGGGAACCAAATGTTACGGAACCTGGACTGGATCACCTGATGGAAGAATCAAGTGGCACTCAGAGATCTTGGAGGCTAGGAGGTTTATTTAATGCCGGTGGGCTCAGAAGAGAGTGGTCTCCAAAGGTCTGAACCCCGAGCACAAACAAAGGGGGCAATTTATACACTTACACTTGCGCATACTTGGCACTTTTGGGCGCATGTGTGAGGCGGGACAGAGAAAAGAACCCGGATTGGTGCTTGAGGGAAGCAGAGCAGGGAGAACAACACGGAAGAGCCCCAGGGCAAGGACTGGGACTCTCTCGCTGGCTCGGTCGGCCATCTTAGGACACGGATTTTTTTCCATCAAGACCACCAGCTCCCAGATTCTTGACACACAGACAATGTAAGACAAATAGGCTTATTGTTTTAAGCTGTTGAATATGGGGGAAATTTGTTACACAGCAATAAATGACAATACAAGGATGCTGAAATAAACTGAGCAGCGGTTTGCAAAGACCAACTTGAAAAGATTATATTTGCTCTGAGACCTAAAGAACAAGAATGAGCTCTGCAAAAACAAACAAGCAAGCAAAACCCAGCTAAGTTAAAGGACCAGCCAGCAGAAATGGGAAGGGGCTTGGAACATTTCAGAAGCAAACAAACTTTTCTCCCGGGTCTGAGTCTGTACACGGATTAGATAAGTCTCCATTCAGCCCCTCTATGTCCCCTATTGCTGGCAATTCCCATTTCCCATTGCCTTACCTACTGCATTTATGCTTTTTAGCGTTTCTTAGTAGAACTATCAGCATTTGGGGCAATTCTCCACAGTGTAGCACTACTCACATATTGCAAAATGTTTTGCAACGCAGGCCCTTCCACTAAATTCTCACAGAATCTCCATTGATAACCTCATGTGACAACCCTAAATTTCCCCGTTCCTCACTTTTCAAAATAGCCTCCAGAAGGGGGGTATTGTCCCCAGTTTAAAACTATACAGTCTAACCTAAAGAAATACAGAATGTAGTGACTAAGAACATTCCTGGGCACTAAAGGTTCTTAGATATGAAACTGAGCTCCATCACTTATCAGAAAACATCTCTCTCCACCTCATTGTTCACGTGTTAAATAAGCTGTCCCGCCGGCGGCGGCGGCACCAGCTTGTGGAGACACGGCCAAGATTAAGGCTTGAGACCTTCGCGGTAAGAAGGACGAGCTGCTTAAACAGCTGGAGGACCTGAAGGAGGACCTGTCCCAGCCGCGCCGCTTCCAAGTTCTCCGAGATCCCAGCTGTTCGCAAACCCGTGGCCCCTGGTCTCACCATCATCAACCAGACACGAGAAATTCTACAAGGGTTAAGAGGCACAAGCCCCTGGATCCGCGGCCCCAGAAGCCCCGTGCCAGGCGCCGCCGGCTGAACAAGCACGCAGAGCACCTGCAGACCAAGCAGCGGGCGGAGCGGTCAGAGCCCGAGCACTGGCGTCAATACAACACAGACAAGCCGGCCAAAAAGAAAAAAAAGAAAAAAGAAAACTGTCCAAAGATGAAATGAAGTGACGTATGTAAAATAGCACGGGCCTGACACATGGACGCTAGTATTAAATTATTTCTCTTTTTGGGCGCCTGGGTGGCTCAGTCGTTAAGCGTCTGCCTTCGGCTCAGGTCACGATCCCGGAGTCCCGGGATCGAGTCCCACATCGGGCTCCCTGCTCGGCGGGAGGCCTGCTTCTCCCTCTCCCACTCCCGCTGCTTGTGTTCCTGCTCTCGCTATGTCTCTCTCTGTCAAATAAATAAATAAAATCTTTAAAAAAAAAAATTATTTCTCGTCTTTGTCCAGCCAAAGCCCTCTCACTCTTTCCAATCAAACTGAAGCCTGATCTCTTCCAAGAAGCTCTGGGGGCTCCACTCACCCTCTTCTTTGAATTTATAACGATGTGTTACCCTTCTTTGGGAGTAGATGGCACACGATGGTGATTGCTCTCCGTGGAAACTGCACAGGTAGCCAGGACAATTTCTTTTTTTTTTTTTTTAAAGATTTTATTTATTTTTTGACAGAGAGAGAGACAGCGAGAGAGGGAACACAAGCAGGGGGAGTGGGAGAGGGAGAAGCAGGCTTCCTGCCAAGCAGGGAGCTTGATGCGGGGCTCGATCCCAGGACCCTGGGATCACGACCCAAGCCAAAGGCAGACGCTTAACGACTGAGCCACCCAGGTGCCCCGCCAGGACAATTTCTTAAGCTGCATGGCAGTCTGCCTTTTCCTCTCCACCGCAGACCATAGTGATGGGAGGTCGGCTTACCCTTTTGCCCTTCTAGACCATCCTTTTGAGGTTTTTTCCCCAAAAACGTTTGTTGTAGATTTGGACAGTCTCTACAGTACCCACCCCTTCCTTGTTGCCACAAAATAGAACACGGGGGCCTTTACAAGCCAAATGTCAGCTACCTAGATATCCCCATAAAACCTTCTGGCACTGAAGAGGCAAAGATGGTGGAACAGGCTTAACATCAATTTAAAAAAAATGCTCAAGCATGAATTAACATCACCGCAGGATCTCAGGCCTCTCAAAAGAACTCTGTTTCCTGAGTCTCCCTTTGCTTGGACTGCCTGCTTTCAGTGAGGTCTCTCGACCTCTATTGTCTGGCCTCTTTCAGTCACACTCTGCTCTCCAGCCCATATCCATACCCATGTGAGATGTGGCTCCCTCATCCTCTTCCCTTGCCCCCAAGTGAGGAGTAAGGCAGAGTTCTGAGGGTGACAGGGAAATTCCGGTACAACCAGCACAGCAAACAGCTGAATGCTTACTCTTACAGTTCCTGTTACTAACAGTCCACCAGCCCCAATCTCCTGAAATTTGTTTTCCTCACCCAAACATACTCACAATCACCATGGAGGGGGATAAAATTAAAAAAAAAACAAAAAACAAAAAACAGAAAGTTTATAGGGTAAGAAATGTTCTAAATTTCTTAGCACAACTACTGGGTATTACCCCAAAGATACAAAAGTAGGGATCCGAAGGGGTACGTGCACCCCGATGTTTATAGCAGCAATGTCCACAATAGCCAAACTGTGGAAAGAGCCAAGATGTCCATCTACAGATGAATGGATAAAGAAGATGTGGTATATATATACAATGGAATATTATGCAGCCATCAAAAGGAATGAGATCTTGCCATTTGCAACGACGTGGATAGAACTGGAGAGTGTTATGCTGAGCGAAATAAGTCAATCAGAGGAAGATGTGTATCACATGACCTCACTGATATGAGGAATTCTTAATCTCAGGAAACAAACTGAGGGTTGCTGGAGTGGTGGGGGGTGGGAGGGATGGGGTGGCTGGGCGATAGACATTGGGGAGGGTATGTGCTATGGTGAGCACTGTGAATTGTGTAAGACTGTTGAATCACAGATCTGTACCTCTGAAACAAATAATACATTATATGTTAAAAAAAAAAAAAAAGATAGCAGGAGGGGAAGAATGAAGGGGGGAAATTGGAGGGGGAGATGAACCATGAGAGATGATGGACTCTGAAAAACTAACTAAGGGTTCTAGAGGGGAGGGGGTGGGAGGATGGGTTAGCCTGGTGATGGGTATTAAAGAGGGCATGTTCTGCATGGAGCACTGGGTGTTATGCACAAACAATGAATCATGGAACACTACATCAAAAACTAATGATGTAATGTATGGGGATTAACATAACATAATAACAAAAAAAAAAGAGTAAAAAAAAAAATTTCTTAGCACCGACCTTAGTCCTATCATTCAGACTCTCTCAAAAAGCATCAAAGCTGTGAATCAAAGATTTGCCTTCTTTTTCTTGCTGCTGTTGTTTCTCTACAGGATTGCCTCTTTCCACAACCACCTTCCTTACATTGGAGTGAACCCTTAATTTTTTTAAAGAGCCCTCCCCGCCTTAAAGAGAAGATACAAATCAGAGATGTGAACTATTGTCTTTGTGCATGCCTACCTTCCTCCAGCATGTGGTTGACATTCCCAAGCACCTCCAAGGGTTCCCAAATTCTCAGCCACCCTGACTCCTACAGCATAGCCTTCCTTTCCCTGCCGGTTTGGAAATCCTTTGGGGGATATGCTCAGAGATTTTACTTCTTTGTCCCTAGGCCCCCAATACCTAGTTCCAATCATACCAGAAGGCCTTAATGTCTTCATTGACGGATTGATTCTTGACACCACACCCACTTATCAATCAGTTTTTGCTTTCTTCATAATTGACCTCATCCACATGTACTCATGCAAAGGCACCATATGTTAGTTCTTATGTTGGACCAAATGAAGAAAAGAAATTTGGAAAGAGCTTCACACATCATCTGGGTAATTATCCTGTATTTACAATAGAGCAGCTTAATGTCCCTGCATTAATAAAGGACTCAAATGCTGCTACAAGGGCTGAGCGTGATTATCTGAGCTTCTTACTTAACCCACTCAGTTAAAAAGAAAAAAAATCTTGTGATCTGACGGGGCAGAATAGAACCTAAGTGTCCTTTAGCTCCAGCAAAGAACAAAAGCTATTTACGGGGGCGGGACGCAGTCAGCTGGTGGATTCCAGACTCCACAGCCGCAAGAGCCCTACGGAGAGGGTGGTTTTGTGGTCCGCTTGGCTCCCTGCCCGGCTTCCTTGCTAACATTCAAACCTAAATCCACGTAAGCCTTTACTTTAAAACCTGGCGCTACTCCAGTCTTGGGCACCAAACTTGTCCACTTGCCCTAAATTGAGGATGGACAAGGAGCCTGGAGCTACTAGTCTGGGCAGCTGACAGGACTTTATTCTGGTTTCCAGGTTCACTCTGGCATTGGCACCCTAGTTCCCAGGTAAGGAGGTTTCTGCTTTGTAAGTGGCAGTATCTTGCCCTACAAATAAGTCCCAGGCCCCAAGCCCACTGGCAGAAGTAGAATTTCCACTTCCAAACTCCAAGGTTCTTGGGACCTGACAGCTGGCTCCTCCAGGATCCAGGGCATTACACAACTCTCCTGTGCTGGCAACTCCACATGAGTGACTCCACGGCAAATCATTGGCCTTCGTGGACTCCTGGGATTCACTTATCCTCTCCCTCCTTGGGTTTGATAAATCTTAAATTCAGTTTGAGCTTTTTAAGGATACTTTCCCCATCACCTTCTACCTCTGCAATCTTCCCCAATGTGGACCCGAAGTTCTCAATCCTTAAATCAGTGCTTCCCAACCATTTACACATTGTGGCACACATAAAACATAAGATTTGCTCCCTTTTTTTGAGATGCAATTGACAGAAAACATTAAATTAGTTTCAGGTGTACAACATAATGATTCAATATTTATATATATTGTGAAATGATCACCACAATAAGTCTAATTACCATCCATCACTACATAGAGTTATAATTTTTTTCTTGTGATGAGAAATTTTAAGATCTACTCTCTTAGCAACATTCAAATATACAATACAGTATTATTAGCTATAGTCACCATGCTGTACATACAAGATTTGTTCTTGTATTGTACAGATGTTCCCAGTCAAAGACGACTGGACCAGAGAAGGGCCTCCGGTCACCTCAGACCTTCTTTAGCTACCTTCTAGCTGAGGGCACCACTATTTAGTCACACTGGTGATAACCCATTCATGGCCTGCTTGCATGGCCTCTAGCCTGGTTCACTGTTTTAAGAGTTTGTTTTGGGGTCAGCCTGGATTTTTCAGGTCTTCCTGTCGTTAGCCCTGATTTTCTCTGCAAAGCAATAACGTTTCCATATTTTACACCAACTCAAAGATGTGAGGGATGCAAGTACAGGAAACTCGAATCTTCTTCAAAGGCAAGTTGCCCAGTCAAAAGGCCTTCCAATTCAAAAGAATGAGAACCTCAGAACTAAGACAAAAGACTTGAAAAACAGTCCTTCTCTCTTTTCCGACCTTCGACTACCCCATTTGCCACACACATTTAGTGTTATGCATTATATGCCTTAAATCATAGCTCCCAAACATTTGGCATTTATTTTATGCCAGGCGATGTGTTAAGCTCTTTCCAGGCATCATTGCATCGATTTCTCACACCACCTTCAAGGCAGAAATTGTTATTCCTGGTTCAAAGGTGAGCAAACTGAGGCTGAGGGTTAAGTGACCTCCTCAGGAGGGGATGACTAGAGTTTGAACTCAGATCTATCTGACTCCAAAAGCCATGCTCGTGAGATAAATCACATAATGCCCTGGCACTGTGGTTGGTAGGTAATAGCACAGTAGGTATAAAATGTATTCCACGGACTATTTTTAAGAAATGTCATGTTCTTTATTTTCTTTTAACCAAATTAAATCTGGCTTCAAGTCCCTATTATAAAGCAGAAATTTAATCTCAGTCATTACAGAATGTCCTCTTTGTTGGGAGACAATTCTCCATGTGTCTTTGATGTTTCTGCACATCTGGTGAGCAGTGGTACTGACTGCCCTTTGTTCCAGATCATCTTCTCAAAGACATTTTCTGTAGCAAACAACGTTGGAATATAGAGATACCGTCTGCAGAGCAAAGGGCACACACGCTTCCTGCCCATTACGAAGATTAGCATTCCTAAGCTCAAGGTTCCTCTTCCCATAATGCAAGCAAGTGCACGGGCAGTTATCATCTGGCTCCCGTCCCAGCACCCTCTGAGCACCGCGGCTCAGAGAGGCAATACGAAAATAATGGGGCTCTGGCTGCTATGATTTCTGTGACTGTTGCTGCTTCGTCTCTGACCCAGAAGTATATTCCTGCCAGCATCCATGAAACAGTAATAAGTTATCACCTTGCAAGTGGGTTACACTCTCTGACCTTTCACCATTCTGGACATCCTCCCGTCTCTAGAATCTCATGGAAACCTTAGAGGCACCCATGTGCCCAGAACACAAAGTCAGACCTCCAATCTCCCATCCATATGGGCACAGCTGCTGCTTTATGGCCCAGGCTCACTTTGTCAGATGGGGGCAGTGACTCCAAGAGTCCTGGGTGGAAACAGACACGGGATCCTTGGCTTGACTAGCAAACCCTGCGCCTAGGGTCCAGTCTTCCATGCTGCCATTCCCTTCGAGGCCCACTGTGAGAGAACAGAGTCCAAGTATCCACTACGCCAAGATCCTGCCCAGTTCTAGAGGATCTCTCCTCTCTCCTGCTCTTCCCTCCCTTACCTCTCTACTCTCTCTCTCTCCTGATCTCCAGGACACTTTAGTATAATCAGCTTAACAAGTTTAGGCTTTCACCAAAGACAAGAAGTGAAGTTCCCTCCCAGCCCAAACATCCCCTGAGTAAGTGACCCAAGGAGTGGTCACCTCCTCTTCAGGCACAGGAAAGCAGGACACGGGCCATATCTCAATAAACGATCCTGCCACAATAGCACCCGCTCAACATGGTAAAATTTGGCTCTGTTATCTTTTTCTACCAGTGGCATCTCTTTACTCCGTTTTTGTATCTTTGGCTTTAGGCACGGGTAGGAAATCTCTCTCTTGGTCTCCCTCCGTCAATTACATCAAACTAGTGAAAAGGAAACTATCTTAGCTTTCTTTCTTCTGGTCCATCAAATTAAGAAGAACATTATCTGAAGTATCACCACACACACACACACACAAAAAGAAAACATAAAAGTAATCATGATGACAACAATGATGACAACAAGAGCACCCTCTTTCTATCCTACCTATATTTCTTCTTCCTGTTTGGCTGGCCCCAACAAAGAGGTTTGGGGAAAATGAGCTGAAACAAAAAGCATATCCAATTCAGCTTTAAAAGGATTCTTGGCAGTCTCTGGGTTTTGCCTCATTTACAACCAATTAGGTCAATGTTGATATCCTTTTAACCACTGATTTTACTGAAATATTTATGACATTAACATAACTGCACTGGCAAGACTTCCTACAGGTGCCAACTCTTCTGTTCTCCCAGTTTTAAATAAATCCTCAATTCTCTTAGTCCCCAGACAGCCCTGGGTATGTGGTAGCAATTGGTTTTAATGACACAGTCTACATCTACCTCTCTTGCAAGGCACGGACAATGCATACACCCTTGGGGTTATAAGCTTGTCTAGTTATGAAGAAATGTGTCCCTACTTATATTTTCAGAGATCCCACATAAATAATTCTTGCTGCAAAAGAAGCAGTTGAATCCTCCCTCTCATGTTTTATCCCCCCTTGCAATTTTAAGGTTGTAAACTCCCTCTTGCATGAGGACAGGGTCTTTGCCTGTCTTGTTCATGCTGTATCTCCTAAGCCTAGAATAGCGCTTTGCCTATAAAAAGTGTTTAATAAATATTTGTTGGAAAAAAAAAAAGACCTAGAAGATTAAAATATCCTGAGATTCATACCCAAAAGTTAAAATGATGCTGTTTATAGGCTTCTGTGGAATCAGCCCTTAAATAAAATTGTTCCCCGTAAGTCTGGCACTTCAGGAGCGTCAAGAGAAAATATCTCCTCTCCTTACCAATAAAATAAAATTATTCACCACCTGAAACCCTGTAAATATTGGGGCCGGGGGCTTCCTTTCGAGCTTTTAGTTAGTGTTACTATGCAGTGTTTCTTAACCGGCGTGCTACTGGCATTCTGTATGGGATTGTTCCATGTATTGCAGGAAACTTCCATCATTTCTGTCTCCCACTAAGCGTCAGAGGAAAGGATGGTGCAGGATGGGTAGGTACCAGCTGGGCAAGGAAAGATGGGAAGAGTGCCCCAGGTAGAGGCAGTATGCGGAGGGGTCAAGAGTGACCGACTCTATTCATTCTCTTTTACAGCTTTGTTAAAGTTTCAGATTCAGAGTCGAGTTCAAAGTCCAACTGCCTAGGTCAGAACGCAGGGGCCACCATTTCCAATCCGCATGACTTTGGGCAAGTCACAAATCTGCCTCAGTCCTCACTTCTGTAAAATGGGGATAAGGATTTTATTCTGTGATAGATATGCTATTAGGATGAACTAGGATAATCTATTTAAAGTGCCCAGCACAAAGTCTGGCACATAGGAAGTGCCCCATAAATATTATTTCTTATCAGTTGTTATTATTATCATCATTATTATTATTCAACAAACATTTGCGGGCCTGCCCACCATGTGCTAGGCACCACACCAATCACAGGATACCAAGAGAAGCAAGATGCAGTGCTGGCATTGGGAAGGCAGGAGACAGATGAGAGCAAGTGAGGGCAATGCACACAAAGGAAACACTCAATAAAAGATGGTCTGGGTTGCTGTCGTCGTTGTTAGAAGTAAAACAGTAGTAATAAACAAGTGCAATCGAGTGTCCCTGGTGCTATGATGGAATCATTCACTGTCTGCCTTCCCTCTTGCTTCCATCCTCCACCCATGATACCTTCCTTCTCCTCTAAGCCACTTCCAGTGCTGTCAGCATCAAAGGGCCTAATTGCAGCCCTACTTCCTCCGTAAAACTCTCTCCTGTGCCAGACCTCATTTTCCTCCCTCTCTCTGCTCTGATCTAGTACTTAATGAGAGTGTCTTGTCTTATTCACTTCTTTTCCACAATTGGGACTAGAAAAATAGATAGGCATTTAAGTGGTGTGTTCTACAGTCTTAAAATAAGGAAAATAACGGGTCCGTGAGCCCATTCCAAGTAATCAAAGAAATATGTTTGTCATGAAAAATTCGTATGTCAAAATTGACCAACATATCATACGGCATCTTGGAGTCATTTTATCATAGTTCACTGTCCATGCTACTTGTTAAAAACAGATTTCTCCACCCCTATGCCCAGCCAGACCTAGTGAGTCAGAATGCCCATGAGTGAAACATGGGAATCTGTTTTTAACTTGCTCCCCAAGTGGCCATTCTTAAAGGTCAGTCTGGGAAATACTGGCTAGCCCCAGTGACTGCTGTTGTGAACCAAACATCCCCCAAACTAAGTCGTGTACGGTAACTTGACCCTTCCCATGGATTCCCTGGATCATAGGCTGGGAGAAGGAAAAGGGAGCATGGCTTGTCTCTGCTCCTCCGTGCTTGCGAAGACCTCAAGGTGCAGCCACCTGCAGGCTCACCTGCCTGTCGCCCCGGGCACCTGGAAGTGGCCTCTCCAGCCTGGAAGTCTCAGGGTGGTGGAATTTCTTTACAGTGGGGCTGGCTTCTCCCCGCGTGAGCATTCCAAAGGGGACTGGGTGGACACCACATGGCCTCTCCTGACCAAGCTTCAGAATCACGCCGCATTACTTCTGTTGCATTCCGTGGGTCCAAGCTGTCAGAGACCCACCTAAATTCAGAGGGGACCGACAGAACCCTGCCTCTCAGTGGGAGGACTATCAAAGAATTTTAAACTGCCCCATGTCTTGTGTCAGTCTTCCATGTGCACCCACAAACTTTCCTTTTCTCTAGACATTCTTCACATTGGTAAGGTTTTGACCAATACCAGAGCAAGGCTATGGGTTACTGGTTCCTTGGAACTCATCAATAGTCCCAGATGATGCTCAAATCTGCTTATGAGAATATTCTGCTTTGTAAAGTTGGTCCTTAATACCTTCGATTTGGAAGCAACCCTTGTTAATCCTGTCTTTAAATTCACTGCCACTAATCCATACTCTCTTTGGACCTCTTCAGAGAGGTTTAGAAACATTAACAATATTTTAACTCATCCTTTTGGTTCATATAAAACTAAGGATTAAAATCCTTGTAGTACACAGGTTATAAATTATGCCCTCCCCCCCCCGATATTTCCTATATTCAGTCTTATATAAAATATTATGATCCAAAGTCTAGAAGAGATTAAAGGATGAATTTTCATCCTAATTTATCATGCACACAGACAATTCTTTTGGCTGCTGTCTGTGTTGTTTACACATTTGACCATGTTTTATTCAGTATGTAACTGTCCACGCTTATGTCACACAATCCATTCAAAAGCCTAAACATTACAAATACACATATAATTTTATACTACTTGGGATTCCATAGAAATTAGATGTGTCGGGTTTTTGTGTATTTTAATATGACACTAAAATAGTTGAGTCCATAAGTTCAAAATTTAAAGCATATTAATCACTTTGTTACAGTAAAATGCACAGATGCAGAAGAATAGCAGCCTGTGTATTGCTCTCGCAAGTTCTATGAGAAACGTGTATATTTTTCCCCCAAAGCCATCTTCAATTTCTTCCTTCCGTGTAAAACTGGTTTTGAGGAAACAAAAAATAAAAGACTCAAATCCACATTGGCATTTTTAAGGACTCACACTATCTAATGTATGATATTTTATCACGTAAGTAATCATATTCAGAGACAAGGATTTTTTGGACATGTGAAATTTTCAGTTCAGTTCAGTTCAGTGGAACTACACCAGCGTAGTGTGGCTAATATAACCACACAGGCCCAATCACACAGTAATAAGCCTTCCCTATAACTCCTACAATTTGATATTGCTGCCTGTTCCAAATTACCATGGAGTTTTAAAGAATACTGTCTATTTGTTTTTGAATATGCAGTGTATTTTCTTCTAATTACATTCTGATCACATTTCACAGAGAAAAATACATCTGGCCTATCAATGGCATAAAATGGGTATTTCCTCAGGGGTGTGTAAAGTCTATATAAATCTCAGCTCCTGCCTGAGATTTGCAGAAATGCTAATACACAGGTCACTTGTGCGCTGATTTTTCTTTGTGATTGGGGAGCAATGCTTGCAAGCTCTCTGTGGTGTAATGAGATCATGGGCAGTTTGGCTTACATGCATAAAGATTTAACTCTTTTGCAAGGAGTCCCTCTGCCCCAGTACATTAGGTTCCTACATTGCTTTAATGTACCAGCCTCCCATCCACATTTATTTGGGAAAAAAATAAAAGCAGTATTTCCTTTAGTTTACTCAGCCTAAGAAAAAATTCATATATATGCATACAGTTGTGTGCTGCATAGATGGTATTAAATAAATACCTTATAGTGGCTTTCATTTTTAATGGCTCGATTTTTTTCCTTTGATCGCCTCCACCAATAAAAGCGTAGTCTGTAGAAAAGCACCCTTCTGGACAATCCATTGTCTCATTTTAACTCATTTTTATCAAGGAATTCCCCCTGCAGCAATCTCCACTGCCAGCTATTAGCTGTGCACATCTGCCCACAGTAATGACCACTCCTGTGTACATACACACCTGACTGCCATCTGATTTAGACCTCACCCACAGGACACTAATGCCAGGTCTCCAGGGCCAGCAAAATTCTAGACTACTGATGCGTTACAGTTATCACTTCATTTGGTCTTTGGTAGTGAATTAAGAGGGCCCGAAGTTGAAAATAGGTCAAATGCTTATGCTAGGGGCCCTCATCTTACCTGTGTCCAGTCTCATGTATGCTCTGACAGAATGCGTGTCACATCACAACCCTCCAAACTTTATCGGAGTTGTGGCCAAAATAAAAGATGTTTCAATCCAGTCCCTTCTCTTTGATCTCTGATTGTTGTGAACATGTCCCACTTTAAAGGGATCATAAAATGCATCCACATTCTTGTCTCCAAACCCTGAACATTTGGTCTTTTCTACTACGTTGTAAGGGACTAGAGGGCAGTGACTGTAGAGGACACCGTATCCTATACTAAAGTGGATGGGCTGTTCAAAGACGTTAGTAAGGACAGTCCTAAGATGAGACTTCAAGGATCTACTAAATGCATGCATTCTGGCGATACAGAGAATCGTCAGGAGACTACTGCAATGATCCAGACAAGAAATCATGATGTCTTGACTAAAGCTGAGACTATTTCAAAAGATATTTTGGAAATAGAAGTAACAGGACTAGGATGTAAACAATGAGACTTGCAGTGAGGCACTTCGATCTCAGCTCTGATATGTAAAGGTCATTGTTCCCATCCTTACAAGGAGAAAAAAATGGACAAACTGAAAATCAATTAGTGGGGTAAATTGCCTCCCTGAAATCTGGAGAGATAGGTACATCCCAAGAAATATAACAACTGAGATCTGTTTACCTGGAACAGAAGTTACAGGAGCCATAAACTGGTAGGAACTGGTAATTTTGACAAATTGCTGGAGGCTCAGTGTAGACTAGGGTAAGAGTGAGAAATTCCTGCGGTCCACAGTCTTGAGACAAGGGGACTTTCCTGAGCTTTCCCTCCAGGAACACCACCAGGTTGACAGTAAGGATCTGAGAAAGATCCCCTCCTGGCCAAGTGATCATTGTGAAACCCATCCAGAGCCATGACCATAACAAAGGCCTATTCTCTAGGGAAAATGACTTTACCTGTGCACAATTTTGACACCTTATCTTACCTGGGGGAAAGGAATTCCTCCCCACTCCAGCACTTTATAGCCTTCCTGTAGGGAAGTTGGGGTGGGGGGGCGGGGGCATGGGTAGGAATCCCATAGTCATCAAGGAGCTGGACTTCAAGGAAATAAATTGGGAAAACTGTAGCTCCAGTATGAAGTAAAAGGCAAGGAAGAAAGAGCTATACCACTGGAAGAGGGAAAGAATCCCTTGTGAAGGCTACAGTTCAACACATAGGCTCTCTGTAAGCCTAGGACTGAGACTTAATCAGAAGATCATAGAACATTTACACACACACACACACACATCCCATCACCCCACCAACAGACTCCAGTGTAATAACAGTGAACTATGGCTAAAGAAAGTGTAAGATGCAGACCCTCTCCAAGAAGTAGTACACAGGGAAGCCTCAAAGCCAAGAGAGAGAACAAAAACAAAGGAAAAGCTAAAGCCTCTGGCACCTATAGCTAAAATAAACATTAAACACAGCCCAACTCCTAGTCAGATTAACATAAACCCTCCCACTAAAGACCTAGTTCCTTTAGTTCTTATTATGCAATACAACATGCCCAGCTTTCAACAAAAAACTGCAAGGTCTGACAAAAAGCAAGAAAAAACACAGTATGAGGAGAAAAAAAACCATCATCAGAACCAGACTCAGATATGACACAGAAGTTGGAATTATCATACAGGGAGTTGAAAATAACTATGATTAATATATAAAGGACTCTAATGGAGAAAGTAGGTGGATAGGCAAAATCAGTTCAAGGCCAGAACACGTGGGTAATGTAAAAAAAGAGATAGAAACTCTAAGAAAGAGTTGAAAGGAAATGCTAGAAATCATAAATGCAATAATAAAAATGAAGAGTGCCTCCTTCCAATGTCTCCTTCTTGGGTGTCATGCCTGAAGGCAATCCCCACTGTGTCTGTCTTGGACTTGCAGACAAACCCAACAATTTCAGGCTAGTCTACGGCAGTCCTGCATTGCTGGTTAAGTTTTGCTTTCACCTCCCCTGCTGTCAGCTGTCATTTCTCTCTTCCATTAGGATGACTTTAACTTGAAACCTCCTCTGCCCTCGTCCAATTTGCTGCTTCTCAACTGGGCTGGGGGAGAAAGACAACTGA
The DNA here is from genome assembly GCF_002201575.2 of Neomonachus schauinslandi. Taxonomy (NCBI): domain Eukaryota; kingdom Metazoa; phylum Chordata; class Mammalia; order Carnivora; family Phocidae; genus Neomonachus; species Neomonachus schauinslandi. Next base: position 146,054,814 of record NC_058406.1, read on the forward strand.
AAATATTGAGACTAGAGTACTAAATAGACATCAAGAATAGAAAGTGCTCAGGGCCTGGCTTTCATGCAGGGACATGAGTCTTCTGCTTCATATCTTCATAGTCCTTTTCCATTTACTTTTTCAGATCAAAGTTGTATTCCAGACTGACCTCTACATACAAGTGATATGCCACCATATATATCTTTAGTTTTCTTTTTTTTAAGATTTTATTTATTTATTTGAGAGAGAGAGCATGCACTCACATGAGCAGGGGAAGGGGCAGAGGGAGAGGGAGAAGCAGACTCCCCAAGGAACAGGGAGCCTGACCCCAGGACCCCAGGATCATGACCCGAGCCGAAGGCAGACACCTGAGCCACCCAAGCACCCCTATCCTTTGTTTCTTAAAGCAAAATAAATATCAGCCTTCCATAAGGCACTAGCATCATAAGCAATCTACAGAAAAATAAAGATCCCATTGTCCCCCAAGAATAGCATAGAGGGAAACTGACTAAATATAATGTATTTTTCATCCTGTCTAAGCAAAGTGTATTCCTAAAATTAGTATAAATTGTCACAACTTATATACTTATGTTCTCCTTTAAGCTTTTATGTTGGGGGCTGCTCCTAATTCTTTCATCTCTTTTCACACTGTACAATATGAACCATCTACAGAATTGATGACCACCTTCCAGGCAACCCTGACTTGGTGAAACCCAGAGAAGAGTTAAGGAAGCAAATGCCCATTCAGCTGATTCCTCAGGAGTGCCCCAGCTACAAGACAGAGAGAAGCGTCTGGTAACTGTTCCATCCGTACCAGCTATCCTCATTTCCATTATAAGCTGCAAATGACAAAATCAATGGGTAGAGATGAAACTGGAATATAAAGAGGCCTAATACTGCTACAAATTGCAGCTCTATCTGGGAGGCCTGTGCAGAAACTCCTTGGAGAGCTTCCCTGAGAACAGCTCTGCTGTTCAGCCAAAGTAGTGAGCTTCTCCTTAAGGACCCTGACTCCCAAGTGGACAAAAAGGCTCTTGGTACCTGCTGAACTATCCGGGGAGGGAATAACAGGCCCACAGGCTTCTGCAGGCCCACTCCCAGAGAGACCCCAAACACAGAAGAAGAGAGGAAAGCACAGCTGCTCTGCTTGGTAATGGCCAAGCAGGTGCTCTTCCCTAAGCCTCCAACCAGCAGGCTGGGGGGGGCCCCACAGAGGCAACAGGTGTATAAAACACAGTGGTGGGGAGGACTGCCTCAGCCCCGGCTCACTTTATTCCCTGAGTACTTAAATTCTCTTTTGCCGTCAAGGGGAGGGAATCACCCCTAGGTAGATTGCCTTCTACCTCCCTTGCTGCTCTCAGAAGAAATCCTTTTGAAATATCCAATTTCTTCTTCTACTATATTCATTTTTAATTCTTCAATAATTCACTCATCCACTTATTCCAAATATTTAATAAACTCATGATATATGCCAATTATTATTCCAGGCGTTGAGTCCCTATACATCCTAGACAGAGAACAGGAAAGCAAATAAACATGTAGTTTAAAAAAAAAAAAAAAGTATATGAAGGAAAATAAATGGGGTTAGGGGAGAGCAAGCAATGAACACTGAAAAGGCCTCTCTGAGGAGATAAAGTTTGAGCAGAGATGTGAAGACTAAGACGCAGAAGCCAAGGGAATTCTGGGGAAAGAGTCTTCCAGAAGGGAACAGCGAGTGAACAGGGAGTGCCCAAGGTGGGAGGCCACTTGCAGTGCTCCAGGAGCAGAAGGAAGGAGGCCAGTGGCCAGAGAGCCGCAAGCAGGGGAAAGAGATGATAGAAATGAAGACAAAGGGACAGTTGGGGCAGGACCATGAGGGATCTCACAGGCCACGGTCAGACACTGGGTTGTGTTCTCAACGTGACAGAAGGTCACTGGAGGTGAGCACAGAGGAGTGACGTGATCACTCTGGCTGCCTATGGAGAGTATACTGGAAGGGCAAGAAAGAAAGCAAGACCAAAGGAGATTCTTGCAGTGATCCAGGCAAGAGATGATAGAGGCCAGGATTCATCTGGTAGAGAAGAGAAGTGGTTAGATTGAGGACAGGTTGTGAAGGTAATACTAACAGGATCCACGGAGGGATGGGATGTGGGATATGGGAATAAGAGAGAAGTCAAGGAAAATCCAGGGTGATAAGCCTGAACACATGGATATATGGAGGTCCTCCCAACAGAAACGGGGGAGACAGAATGCATGGATGAACAGCGATCCTCCCAAAACAAGTGAGGAAAAGAGAATGCAAGGGTAAACAGTGGTCCCCCCAACAGAGGTGGGGAAGACTCAAGGAAGCACAGATGTGAGGGAAGTGAATAAAAATCACGCAGGCCTTTGATTAAGCTTCATCAATCCCCAAGGGCATTGTGGCTATTAGAATTCTGAAGGAATACTTTCAAGTACATCCATAATATAATGCATTCCTAATATACTATTACTACCACTGGGAACTAACAACTGAGTGAAGAACAGAGAAGCATGTGTTCTAGCCTCGGTGTACTTGTACAAAGACACAACGAAGACCACAAAGATGCTGTGTAGGAAGAGCCATGCTGCATATCCGCTCTCCTGTGTTTTAACATCACTGGGCTCCCGAGCCACTCAGAATGGGGATGCAGTGCAGTTCAACAAAGATTTATTAAGCACCTGTTACATTCTGTGCCTGAAACATTACGCTTCATCCCCATTATTTCTCTTAATCCTAGCAATAGCCTTATCCAGGAGGTACTGTCAGTTCCATGTTGATAATATGAGAAAACCAGGACTCAGAAAGTTCAATTTTCCCAAGGCCAGAAGGCTCCTTGTGCCAAGATCCCCCTTCTAGTCCTCTCTGTGGCAACACTGAACACCCCACTGTGGGCTTTCCTATTCTGGTCCCATACTCAGAGTCCTTGAGGAGGGGAGGTGGTCCTGATTATTCCTGGTGAGTCAGAGATTTGAGAAATGCTTATGCTCGAAGGAATCAGAAGAGTCCTCCTAAGCCTGCTTCCCTACCTCTTATCATGGAGAGACAACAGAGCATAGTGCTGAGAGGCAAAGACCTTGAAGCCAGCCTGCTGGGTTTGGATCCCTGCCCAGATAATTATTAGCTATGCGACCTGGGGGAGGTTATTTAACCTCTCTGTGCTTTGCTTTACCTACTTGTAATAAGGGAGTAATATTAGTACCAAACCAATATGGTTATTGTGAGCATTAAATGAGTTAATATACAGAAAGTACTTAGAACGACATCTGGAGCATAAAAGGTACAGTATACATGCAGCTAGATTAATCTGAGAGTTCTTTTGAATACCCCTAGAAACAATCAATTGTACTGCCAGTCCCCTTGAGATCCTGTGGTCTAATGAAAGTAGTCACTTATCCGGAAGAGTTATTTATCTCTTAAATAAGAGATATCACTGTAATTTATGTTGTTAATGCTTCTTTTTAACCTTAACACTTCTTTTTAACCTTAATGCTTTCATTTTACCATTTTAAGTCTACCCATTCATTCCGCAAGATCTTATTATTAATCCGGTGCAAAGTACCAGATTAGAGGTTTGGAAGACTTTTAAAAATGAATCAGAAAAATACCTGCTCAGAAGTAGCTCACTATATTAAATCAATTCAGTCAAACATCGTGATCCATTAGTCCAAACAACCAGCCATCTCTGTAAAACCTGGTTTTTTGTTTGTTTGTTTTTTGGAGGTTTGCGGGGTTTTTTTGTTTTGGGTTTTTTTGGGGGGGGTAGTCTGTTTCTCTCTTCTTCTCTCAATCAGAACAAAGACATGGTTCAAGAGATGAGAGTTCAGAGATGATTTGGGTGTCAAGGCAGCATCTCCATATTCTCAAAGAAAGCTCAAGGAGCATCCAGGATGCCTAACTCAGATTCCATGAGGAAATGTAAGCCAGAGGTTAAGTGGTTTAGCCAAAGTCACTGGGCTAATTACCTTCATAGATGAAAATAAAATTGATGGTTCCAACTCCAAACACACTAGTGAGCTTTCCACTAGAGCGGACGGACTCCACCTTCTGCTGTCCACTAGGTCACTGTTCCACAGGACAGGCAACCTATCATGCAATCTTTTTGATCATGCAACCCCGTCAGTAAAAAATAACTGGGCAGGCAACACACTATATGCAAACGATAACTATTCTGCCATACTAATACACTAATTATACTATAAAACCTTTGCAAAACTAGAAGATTAAAAGCTGAGTTTTCTTTCTTCACTTGAATGTATCCTCTTGTGCATGCCTGGGGCTGACGGACCTCCTACCCCTAGAGACCACAGTGCTGAGTGCTGTCCTGGGCAACCAGTGGGGACAGTATGGAACTGGGAATCACCTGAATCACCGCTAAACAACTTTTGTGACTGAATTTGTATTCTATTGCCACTGCCACAGATTACCCCAGATTCAGCAGCTGAAAACAACCAATGTATTACCTCATGATTTCCATGAGCCAGGAGTCCAGGCACAGCAGGGCTCAGCAGGTTCTTTGCGAAGTGTTGCACGTGGCAGGATGAAGGTGTTGGCAGGGCTGCATTCCTCTCTGGAGGCGCAAGGGGAGAACACATTTCCAGGCTCATTCCGGTTGTTGGCAGAGTTCAGGTCCCTGTTTCCTTGCCTCAGCGTCTCAAGGCTGCCCATATTCCCTGGCCGTGACCTCCCTCGTCTCCAAAGCCAGCGATGCTGGGTCGAGTCTTGCCCACACTTCGAATCTCTCCGACTTCCCTTCTCCTCATCTCCGGTCAAATCACTTGTCTCATGCTCAACTTCTTCAACAGCAAAATGGGAAGAATAACGTCTACCTCAGATGACTGGCTTGAAGGGTAAGTGGAGTAATAGATACGAAATTGCTTTGAATATTGTAAAGCAATAGAGGTGGGGAGAGGTGAGGGATGGGGGAAGTTAAGAGGGGACAGGAAGTACACGGAAGATTTTCTTCACATTTAAAATGATCCGTGTGTCTATGACACTAGGAAAATAGGGGGAGTGTCTACAGAGCACTAAAATTAAAGGAGAAATTATTTGTAAAAGCATTTCGTAAATGCTACAATGCTATATAAATGTTGGGAATTTTCATAAAATATCATATACCAAATGAAACACAAATTAACCTTAAAGCTTATTGAGATATAGTCTATATTCTCCAAATGATCATAATTTAAAATATTTATAAGGAAAAAATGAACATAAGCCAGTACAATATCACAGAGCCTGTAGATATGCAAATACCATTTGTGGTAACAAGTATGTCCCGGGCTCTACAGATACTGTCATGGGGCCAGTTACTTAACTTCATTCCTCATCTGTAAAATGGGAGTAGTAAGAATAATAATAGCATCTACCTCAGATGTATGGTCCTGGGTTGCTATAGGAATTAAAGAATGCATGTAGAATACTCAGCATGATGCCAGGCTATAAATCTTAGCTACCATTTTATCATTGTTTTCAAAAGAATGAGACTATAAACAATGGGTCATAAAACCAAAAATACGGAACCAATAATCTATTGCTTATTCACAGTCCTTACTGAGACAACAAAAAGAAGACTCACATATCCCTCAAAAAAATACACAAAAGAATAAAAATATCTTTCAGGTTCCAGTATTTAATAGATATTTTACCCATTATATACACTCACCTGATTTTTTTTTTCTTTCCCTTGTTTATATCTTGCAGGACTTGGAGCAATAATTTGGTTAAAAGCAAAGGGTTATGTGAATTTGCAATTTCAGCAACTAACAGTTCTGGAAGATGCTTCCAGCAGATGCACCTACAGCCGCAGAAGATTTAGTCAGGGCATGGTTGCCGACATTGTTGACACCTGGTGTTTTTTATAAGCACATGCTTGACTAAGAATAATGGCAGAAGAGAGGACCGAGTTGAGGCAGATGCATTACACTCTGGGCATGGGGAATCCCCGCATTATCCAGCTGCACTTCACGCATTCGAGTATTATACACACCGCGACAACTGTACCACATTACTGGCAGGATTTCAAGACACTCTGAACTTGTATTCCCCCCGAGAGACCTGTTGAGGAACCAAAGGAAGTAAAAAGAGAGATTTAAAATATCAAATGCCTTACTACCTGATGTGTTACTGTTTAAGGGATGTAACTTAAAATGAAAATCAAAGGACTTTTCCCTTCAAAGTGACAAGCTCTAGGGAAACTCTTAAAATAGAAAACATAAAGCAAATCCAAATAGAGGTTCTCTAAGGAAAAAAATAAAGAAAACACGTAAGAGAAAGTCAATGAAAGAAAGAAAACTATAAAAGAACAAGATTTTAGAATGGCTATAAATTAGGAGAAGATCATTTGAAAAATGTTTTATCTTCATACAGCATTAATAAAGCACCTCCTCTGTGTGAAACACTATGCTAGGAACCCTCAAAGAGCCAAGTAGAGACAGACAGTAAGCAGGACATTAGAAAACAGAGAGAAAAGTCTCATGGCGGGGTAGGTAAAAACAGGATACATCACAAAGAGTAGAGGGGCACCTCGCTCTATGGTCAGGGAAGCAGGAAGATTAACCCAAGAAGATAAATGATGGAGAATAGAAAAGAGGGATAGAGCTGTGCCCCCCAGATGGAGGGCCACCACTTGCTTGTTGCTGGGACCTGGACAAGTCACTCCTCTTTGTACCTCAGTTCTCTCATCTACAAAAGAAAGTTCTTGTGCTGTGTGATTGGCCCAGGAATCCTATAAATACTATAAGGGGGGGTCGTCCCTAACTCCTCTCATTCTTCACAGGCCACCTTCAATCTATCACAAATGCCTATTGATGCTACCTTCAAAATATGTATTCAGGATCTGACCTCCTCTCACTTCCTCAATCCATCACTATTACTGTGGCCTGAGTCAACATCACCTCTTGTCTGGATCAAGGCAACGGCCTCTGCTTCTATCTCCCCTCCCCAAGAGCCGACGGGAGCGAGCCTGTCCTTTTGGAGCAATGCATGCCTCTGTTCAGAATGCTGCATGGCTGTCCATCGCACACAAGCACCCCCAGCCATCCCCACCTTGTCTCCTGTTACCCGCCCCGCATACACTCCTCTCCAGCCACAGTGGCCGACTTGCCATCCTTTCAACACTTTTGACATGGCCCCCCATCTCTGCTCCAGCAGTTCCCTCTGCCCAAAAGGCTACTGCTCTGGTTTCCCTGGGCCAACGTTCTCGTCCCCTTCAAGGCTTTGCTCAAATTTGCCCTTCTTGGTGAGGCCTGCTCTGACCACCCTACGGAACCCCCGCGACCTGTTCCTATACCTTCAATCCTCCTGCTCATCTGATAATTCATTTATTTTGTGTGTTGTTTCCTCTCTCCTCCCCTCTAGAAGGTAAGCTCCAAGAGAGCAGGGATCTTTGTCTGCTTTGCTAACCAGCAGCCACTGTGTCTTACAACAGTGCCTAGTACGTAGTAGGCACCTGATAAATATTTGTTGAATGAGCAAATATACCATTCTGAAGACAGATACAAAAGCAAACAAATCACAGGATCTACTGGTGAGACTCTCAGTCACCCCACTGTTACCCAACTCACTGTGCAGTTGATAAAAGACAGAAAGGGAAAAGAATGGGTCCTCACAAAGCCAGTATGCCAGAGAGCACGGTGAAAAGGAAAAAGTATTGCATAGGATGTCTGAAACAATGTTCTGGTTTTGATTTTGCCACTATTATGTGACCTGGCCCTCAACTGTCTAGTTTATAAAAGGAGAGATTAGGTTAGAACAGGGGGAAGCAAACCTCTGCCCTCACGCCAAATACAGCCCACTTCCTGTTTTTGTAAATAAACTTTTATTAGAACACAACCATGCCCATTCATTTACGTATTATCTATATCTGTATCTTTTTTTTTTAAGATTTTATTTATTTGTGAGAGAGAGAGAGAGAGAGAGACAGAGAGCACAAGCAGGGAGAGCGGCAGGCAGAGGGAGAAGCAGGCTCTCCGCTGAGCAAGGAGCCCCATGTGGGACTCGATCCCAGGATCCTGGGATCATGACCTGAGCTGAAGGCAGACGCTTAACCGACTGAGCCACCCAGGAACCCCTATCTATATCTATATCTATTTGGTGCTACAATGGCAAGGTTAAGCAGTGATGACAGAGACAGGATGGGCTGCAGAGCCCAAAACACTGACTGACTGGCCTCTTACAGAAAACGTTTGCCAACCCATGGGCTAGAACAACAGAATCTAAGAGCCAGAAAAGCAGACTTTGTTTTTTTCACCACCATCTCCCCAGCTCTTAGACCTGTGCCTGGCACATGGTAGGTATACAGTAAATATCTGAATAACTCAGAGGCGTTCAAGCTGCTTCACTGAGCTGTTGGGTTAGGTTCAATAATACGAGCAGCAGCTGATAGGAGGTATCACATGCAAGTACAGTAGTGAGCACTTAACTCATAGCAACTCCCTTCTTTAATCCTCACAACAACTCCATGAGACAGCTTTTATTCGTATCATCCCCATTTTATAGGTGGAGAAACTGAGGTACTAGGAGGCTAGGTAACTTGCCCATCTCAGTTAGTGGGAAAACTTGGGACCTGAGCCCAAGCAGTCTATCACCACAGTTCATACTTTAACCACTGGGCCACACCACTTCTCAACTACCCAGAGGGACTAGGGCACCTACTCTTGTACCTGTTTCATCTGTCAGATTCTACACAGCTCCTTCTTTAAAAAAGAGATCTATGGATTTTTAAAAGTTTGAAAACCACTGATGATGTCAATCCAATTAAGTCACTTTAACACTCTAAAATCTAGTTTTAGCAAGAGCTACTCTAAAGAAAAAAGTTAATAAAATTGCAACCTGCATTCCTGACTTTCCCTCTGCTCTTCACATGTGGAACCCCAAAAGACATGCCTGCACGGGTCCACTGCAGGACTCCCTCCCAACTCCAGGAAATGGAGAAGACTCACTGTTTCTCAAAGAAAGAATAACCCCAAAATATCAATTGTAACTTTTATGTCCTTCGCACTCTCCAAAACATATAGGAAAGAAATTGATTCAGAGGGACTCAGAATCTAATTTAACTTTTAATTGCTTCACTTACTGCAAAAGCTTAGAGGATGAGCTGGAAAGGTGCACAATACATGCAGAATTCCAAAGACTGAATCTGCAAGCGGCATGAAATTTCACTCCAAACTCCAAGGCTACTGTTCTTGGCCCTGAACCGCTCTTATTTTTCAGCGTGGAAGCACACATTTTCCAACACACAGATATCAATAAGTCAGGCCAAGGATAATCTCTAGGTCATTAATTAAATCCTATGTACAGGCATGCACACGATATCATCATACATAGCATACGGAGCCATAAACACTATGTGGAACCAGCAACTATAAATTACGAGTATATAATTCCCTTGAGCTTCATAAACCATAAAAATGAAGCTCAAGTGGTTTGTGTAGTCATTTGAATCCCAGAAGGAAATACAGCATCGCGATTCTAAAGTTGCTTATTGTTTATTTTTATATAATGGATGGATCCTACTTCTCAACTCACGCGTGCCCTCCTCCCACGGGGGCCATCCATCCTCACACTGACTCTCCCTGTCAGCCAGCACCCCACCCCAGCCTGGCTCCCCCGAAGCTCTCCCCTCTTCCAGAAAAGGCCCCTCTATGGCAGGAGCAGAAAGAGCAGTCTGATGGGAGTTTGGGGCTGCTTCTCATCTCATTAGCAAATTTTAATAATTCACGAGAGTAGTGTAACTCTTGTGAATAATCAATGGGTTTTTTTTTTCCCCATGGGATGCAGCATATGTAACAGTGCATTCCATGTATTATGACATACTTCTAGATTACAGAAATACAGAAGAAAAACAATGGTTACTGAGCACTAATTTCTTTGTGAAAGTATTGTTTTAAATGATTTCTTCCCATTCCCTTGTCCTCAAATTCCTCAAGCCTCTACACAAAACTATTGTGTCCTTTCCTTGAATCCTATACATTTATCTGTTTATTAACCTAACGATGAGAAATCAACTATGTAGTGATCACTGACTATGTACTGGGAAAAGAATCAGAAGGATGTTTTTGCCTCTCAAGAATGTGCAATCTGATTAAAAATAAAATGATAGGATAGGATATTATAGGATAGAATAGAAAAGAAAAATAAAGTAACACTGCAGTGGAAAGAACCTGGGAATTGGAGTCAAGTAAACAAGGCATTTGAACTCTGTTGCTTCGTAACTGTATGCAATTAAGAATGCCAATTAATTGCTCAGAACAATACTTTTCTCTTCTGAATAAATGAAGATGAGACAATCTGCTGGTCTGAGCTGCTTTGAGAGTTCATAATATATACCTCCTATCTGCTATCTGCCCTTCTATATACATAGATGCTCAGTGCCTCCATTTCCTCACCTGCAAAACTGGGATAGTAAGTGTCCTTCTCATGAGGTTATTCTGAGAATGAAATGTGTGACTGCATGTAAAGCAGGCAGAGGGTTGCTTAGTACAAGGTAAGCACCCAGGAAATGTCAGGGGCTGAGGATGCTGCTACACATGAAGCACCTACTCCACACCCTTAGGAGGTGTTCCAAAGTATGATAAAACAGTATCGCCGATCAAGGAGACAATAAATGATTTCATACCAAATTGTGTAACACAGACTAAAATAACCTTTTAAAAGTAGAGGAACACCGGGGCGCCTGGGTGGCTCAGTCGGTTAGGCGTCCGACTTTTGATTTCAGCTCAGGTCATGATCTCAGGGTTGGGAGACTGAGCCCCACGTCGGCCTCCACACTGGGCATGGAGCCTGCTTGAGATTCTCTCTCCCTCTCCCTCTGCCCCTCCCTCCTCCCTCTCTAAAACAAACAAACAAACAAACAAATAAATAAATAAATAAAGTAAAGGAACACCCCCAAAGAAGTGAACTCAGGGACTCAAGCTGATATTGGTACACCCACGTTCACAGCAGTCTTATTCACAACAGCCAAGAGGCAGAAACAACCCAAGTGTCCATCTAGGAATGAATGGATAAATGAAAGGTGGTTTATACATACAATAGGATATTATTTAGCCTTAGAAAGGAAGGAAATTCTGATACATATTACATCATGAATGAAACTTGAAGGTATTATGCTAAGTGAAAGATTCCAGTTCCTAAAGTAATCAGTCACAGACAGAAGACAGAATGGTGGTTGTCAGGGCTGGAGGAAATGGGAAAGGGGGGGTGGGGCTGGTATTTAAGGGCACGGAGTTTCAGTTTGGGAAGATGAAAACGTTTTGGAGATGGATGGTGGTGACGGTGCCCAATAACGTGAAGGTACTTAATGCCACAGAGCTGTACACTTAGAAATGGTTAAAATGGTCAATTTCATATTATGTAAATTCTACCACTAAAAAGAAGTTTAGAAACAGAAGGCATTGCACAGAAGGCCCAAGAAGTCAAGAAGTCTCTTTAGAGCACGTGGCATGAGAACTGTGCCTTAAGAGACAGGAAGATCTGGGGAAATGGCACACTCCGAGTGAGGGGAAACTGTGAGTTAGGGCTCCCCCCCCGCTGGGAAAAGGAACAAGAGGGCACAAGGCAGGTGCGCTCAGTGCTGAGGCTCTCTGCTGGGGAGGGTGAGATCCACAGTGAGGGGGCCTGGCTCCAGCCACTGCCTCTTCCCCACCTGTCAAGCCTCCCTGCAGCCACTCTTACCGACACCCATCCTCAAGTCACCCTGAGCTAACTTCTGAATTGATGCCACCTCTCAAGTCGGTGCCCCTTCATCCCTCTTCACACAGTTCCTTCTCCTCGGAAATCCCTTTTGTCTGATGAAGTCCACTCCCTCAAGATGGGCTTCACCTCCTTTGCAAAGCCTTCCCGGACTCCAGAACTTCCTCCTACACCATCCATCCCTCTCCTGCACAAGAATCCATGCTCATCAAAGGTGGGGTTTATATCTTTTTCTTATATCCAGGCCCTATCACCATGCTTGATGCATTGTTGGTGCTCAGTAACTACATGCGAAGAGGAATCATGGAGAAGCTCAAAGAGCAGAGTTGAGACATGCACCAATACTGGTTCAGATGGGGAAGATGGCGATATGAATGGGGTTGAGGAAAGATAAGTCCAAAAACAAGAACTCAGAACAGAGTGGTGGGCTAAGAGACTGAGTTCAGGAAGCAAGCTGAACAAACTCACTCACATCATTTTTCCTAGGCTGCTACCTTTTCAGGGTATCACGGGCCCCTTTCCTTTGCTTTCCCATCTTTAAGGAGCCCTCTCTTCACCAAAAGAAAAAAACATAGACAGTAAATTCAATTACATACAACATTCAGTTGGAGTTGAGGACAACAAAATTTCCACTTAATGAACTTAACATCCCTCATAGAGGGAAAGAGTAACCCGGTATAGACATCAGAGAGATGTCCTTTAAGGTCCTTGTGTGACTTTAAACAAGGGAAGACACACCCCTCCCTCACCCTCTTCCCACTGTGGTGTGCCTCTAGGCCAAGACTAACTTTGGCCCCTTGCCTGCCAAATGGACTGAGCAGAAAAAGGCCAAAGCTTAGAGGACACGCATGTACTAACAAAAATAATCCAAGGTGCTTTCTAGTTTCTTCTCAAGGGATGTTGATTATTAGGCCACTATACATACTACAACTTTACAACAAGAAATCATGGCTTCCGGTAGTAGGAAGCTCACATTCTAGATGGATATTGGTCGTTCACGATTAGAGAATCAGGACAGGGCAGAAAGAAGGATGCGCTTCTTTCTGCCTCCAAGGAGATGACTCTCTGGTTGTGATCATCCCCCCAAACACAAAGGGGAGACTGAGTCCCCTGAAAGCAGGCTCTCCCACTCAAGTGTAGACTGATTCACACAGACAATACTACTACAATGCTAGGGATCGCCCTCAGAACACCGGAAGGTTACAATGTGGCCAAAAGCCTATGGAAAAATAAGCAGGATTGCTTAACAATTAAATCAGTGCTATGTCAATGCTGGACTTCCTTGGGGAAAAATTATTTCTCAGACACTCTACAAATAATCTTAGATGGGTGGGCTACCCGCCAACTGATAATGAAGATTTTCACAAAACTCAAGTCATAAAACTCCAGGAAACGAAATAAAAAAAGCAAGGTAAATCACCATCAGTTTATTTATGATATTCATCCCCTTCTAATTGTAAAACTGGATCTAAAGATGATAATCCCAGCAGGGTTGCAAAGGTTCCATCTCAGTGCTCCCCACTGTTTGCAAAGGCACATGCGCTCATGCACGCATTCCCTCCATACACACAGAGCAGCTCGGCTGGTGTCCCAAGAAGGCAACAAGCAAGGAGCTCTTCCTCCCCTCCAGTCCCTGAATTACTAGCACCACTGCACATTAGACTCTCGGGATTTTAAATCAGCCTAGGAGAGCACTCACATGATAGTTTTCTCTCAGAAACTACACTCACTGGTTTCTAAATGCCAGCCGCGGGGCCTGTGACCATGCAAGATACCTTTTTTACCAAGCCAAGAAAAAATCGGAAAAATAAGGACAATGGGATGAGTCTCCCAAAAGATGTATTTATTGAATTTAAGGAACTGTCTCCTTTTTGGGTAACATATGCTCCCTATATTTTATATATTTGAATGTCATTTTGTTTATAAAAAGAAGGTAATGCATCACGCTAAATTTTTAACATCCTTACTAAATATGATTTATCAATTCCCAACATTGTTTTCTCAGTATTGTTAGCTGATGTGAGTACACAGATTAGGAACTGCTCACTTGGTCCAAATCTCTCTTCTTTTGCTTTAGTTTTTTGGACCACGGGTGCAGAGAGTTGTGCTGGTAACACTCCTCGGCTCCTGGCACACCACCGTCTGCATCCACACAATGCTCCCTCTCCTGCACTACCTGTCCCCTCACCCCTCTCCACATTCCTATTCCACTCCTCCACATAAGTATCCCCTTCATAACGGTGAGTGGAAAAGATAAGCAATGGTCTAGACACATTGACAGCATATTCACATACAAGCAGCATCACTTATTTTATAAATATCCATACAAATCCAAGAACTTGTATCAGTTTTCTCATTTTATGACTGAAGTAACTGAGGACGGGAGAAGTGAAGTGACTTGCGCACGGTCATAAGATCTGAGTCAGAGCTGAACTAAAACCCAAGCCATCTGTACTCTCTGTTTTTCAGTAAGTTCTTTGGCCATTTCCATAAATGAAAACACACACACACACACACCGTAAAAAAAAGAAAAAAAAAAAAACTGTGAAAGGTGTGCCTGGGTGGCTTAGTCCGGTAAGCGTCTGACTCTTGATCTCAGCTGGGGTCTTGATCTCGGGGTCATGAGTTCAAGCCCTGCATTGGGCTCCACGCGAGCATGGAACCTACTTTAAAAAAAAAAACTGTGAAAGAAATGAAATTAATCACACACATTCATAAAAATATTAATTAAATCTCAAAACAAAAATTCTCTATGAACCCAACTATTTCTGTAAGGCTATAGTAATCACTTAAAAGGTTTTGTGGACTTGATCCATCTATGATATTATGAGTTGGAAGATAATTTATTAGGCATATTTTCTGAGACATAACTGACATTAACACTGTCTTAATTTTAGGTGTACAACATAATGATTTCATATATGTATACACAGCACAAAATCATTACCACAATAAATTTAATTATCCATCACTACACAGTTACATTTTTTTTTCTTATGATGAGAACTTTTAAGATCTACCCTTCAGCAACTTTCAAATATTCAATAGAGTATTGCTAACTATAGTCATCATGCTGTATATTAGGCATATTTTTTAAAAACCCCATGTGATCCACATAAATTCCCTTAGGGATCTTCAGAAATGTTTTTGTAAAGGAGTTGGGAAGCATATTAATCACAACAATCTAGACACTTGTCTAGGATGCCTCTGAGCTCACCCCATTCCTTCCAAGCCTCAGGTCCTATGCTTCCTGGCATCTCCTTTCCAAATCCCAAAGAGAAAGCAATTTCCTCAAGTCCTGCCACCACCTGCAGCCTACTGCTGCCTTCAAGGGTGCCATTAGACAATGTCTCCTTCAGACATAGCAGTGTCTGTCAGACTTCCCGAAACGTGGACATGTCCTGGGGAAGCCACAGGCTGCGGCATGGCACAAAGCTTTTTTTTTTTTTTCACACTCATATTAAAATCCATGAAGTGACTAATTCTAATACATGCCCCCAAAATACTGTGTTACTTCTGAGTATAAACCATAGGCTAATCTCCTCTGTTTAAGAAAATACTGTAATGTAGCATCCTATGGCCACATGCCCTTCACCCACAAGAAACGATGCCTTCAATGAGGGGCTCCCTGCCCCATAGGTTCTGACTAGGAGATGGCTTCCCTGAGGACCTGTTTATTTATAAGGAACAGCCAAATAAAGGTCCCCCTCCTGGCTTGGAGAGTCCAAATTTAAACTGAAGTCCCTCCAAAAACCAATTAAATCTATTCCCCAACAAAACCCACCAATGTATCACTGTAAGTCTATAAAGCCAAGGGTTTTAACCTTGCCGTTCACACTCTCTCAAGAGCTTTAGTACTCCTTGGTTCAGAAGTGTCCCAAGAATGAGGTTCTGTGATCACCAAGCTGAGACTGACACTGTACAGTTTATTCCAACAGAAGCGATGATATTTACACAGCAAGAATGGCTTTCCCTGCTCCGTGAAATAAGACCTCCTTGCTTTAAGCATCCAACGCTAATTACAGCCATCCTACTTCTCTCTACTAACCACTCTCTGATCTCAGTGGAACAGTGCATCCATTAAAATGCTTACTCGTTAGGATTCCTTCTTCTCTGGCCTTTCTTAGACCTCACTCTATTAGTCTGTGTTAGTCTCTCACATAATGCTTCCACTGTATTTGTAGAAGATAAATTTTCAGGTACACTACTCTGTTTTAAAAGACAAAACAACGTTAAAGTGAACGTTTTTCACAAATTTGTCATAGAATTTGATTAGTTTACTATAGTCACATAATCACTAATCTGGTCTTTAGACTAATTAGAAAAGACTGTCTTTGTGTCTGCCTACCTTGACTAATGTATTGGAAGGAAAGAGGGAAAGAAGGAAGGAACGAGGGTGCCTGGTGGCTCAGTCAGTTAAGCATCTGCCTTTGGCTCAGGTTATGATCTAGGAGTCCCAGGATCCAGTCCCGCTTCGCATTGGGCTCCCTGCTCAGCGGGGAGTCTGCCTCTCCCTCTGCCCCTCACCCTGCTCATGCTCTCTCACTCTCTGTCTCTCTCTCAAATAAATAAATAAATAAAATCTTAAAAAAAAAAAACAGACGTATCTGGATTTGGGGGGAAAAAAAGAAGGAGGGAAGGTAGGATGGAAGGAGGGAGGGAGGGAGAAACTTGCTTGAATAAAGCTATTTCCCAAGATGAAAATGCATCACAAAAGAGAGAAATTATACTTAAATAACAGAAAAAAATTAACTCTATTCCTTGACAGAACCAAGGTTAACTTTGAAGGAGGCAGGAAAAGGTGCTGGCAGGAGCTTCACAATTATTATCTCATTTAATCCTCACAGCAACACTGAGAGGATGATCTGATTATCCACATTTTACACATGAAGACACCGAAGAGCAGAGATGTAAAGGAACCTGCCTACAGAGACACTGGTGTTGTGATTCAGGGCTAGGGTTTCCACCCCAGCCTACAACCAGGTAGTCCACGCCTCTAACAAATTACACTAGTGCTTCATTATGAAAATTACGGTTTCTACAAGAGCCCTATTTCCTTCCTCAAACTTGTTTTTGTCTTTTGAAAAGTTAAAGGAGCACTGACAGTAGTGACTAAAAGTTTCAAAAGAATAAATAAACTAAATGCTATAAAAGACCATAGACAAAGACTGATTTCCTTATCCAGAAAATAGTAGACAATCAGGGAACGGTGAGTTATGAATGATGCCCCCCGAGGTACTCTCCTTAGAGAGTAGAGGAGAGGTGCCTCTACCTGTGGGGGCACCTGAGGTGACTGGAATCTACCATTTGAGCAGCCTGCCACCCTTTCCAATCTTTTTGTCCTCCCCCCACACTCAATTTAACATCAGTAAACTTGCCAGTGAAGGAAACCAGAGGTCCAATGACCACCTGGCCTTGAAGGCAGGATGCGTGTCCCTGACCTGTGCGCCTTGTCTTACATTTCCCCTCTGGGGAGGAGCCCAGCGTTGTGCACACAAGTGGCTGATCTTTCTTCCGATCCGACTTCTCACCATTCCGAACAACCTTAAACTAGGATGCTCATGGAACGACAAGCAGAGGCACCTGGCAGTCCCGAGAAGTCCACAGGGTCATGACTCTGACTTGACCTCCCCATCCACAGTTCTTCCAATATTCACTAACCATGTGGGTCCAAAGCGACATTACCAACCACCAGCAAAGCTGCAATGGTCACAGCAGCTGTCTCCCTCTTCCAGGCTGTTGGCAAGCTTAAGAATCCGTGAGTGGGAGGAAGAAATGGAATAAAATGGAATGGAATGGAATAGAATGGAATAGAATAGAATAGAATAGAATAGAATAGAATAGAATAGAATAGATGGAATAGAACAGAAACTCTTCATACTTCCATGGGATATAAGCTTCTTTCACTAAGTAGGAATAAAATCTATTAAAACAGTGCCTCATAGGGGCGCCTGGGTGGCTCAGATGGTTAAGCGTCTGCCTTCGGCTCAGGTCATGATCCCAGGGTCCTGGGATCGAGCCCCACATCGGGCTCCTGGCTCAGCGGGGGGTCTGCTTCTCCTTCTTCCTCTGCTTCTCCCACTGCTCATGCTCTCTCTATATATATATATCTCTGTGTTTCAAGTGAATAAATAAAATCTTTAAAAAAAAAAAAAAAAAAAAAAAAAA
>NC_058406.1:146072749-146236832 GCF_002201575.2 Neomonachus schauinslandi
AAAAAAAAAAAAAAAAAAAAAAAAAAACAGTGCCTCATAATCTTACCACATAGTCTCATTCTTTTTCCTGTCATCACATGAAAAACAGCATATGGATACACCTTTAGCCTAAAATGACAGGTGACTTGAGAGTAGGTAAACTGCCTCACAATTCTAAGAAAAGATAAATGATTGGGCGCCTGGGTGGCTCAGTTGGTTGAGCGACTGCCTTCGGCTCAGGTCATGATCCCAGGGTCCCGGGATCGAGTCCCACATTGGGCTCCCTGCTCGGCGGGGAGTCTGCTTCTCCCTCTGACCCTACCCCCTCTTGCGCTCTCTCTCTCTCTCAAATAAATAAATAAAATCTTTAAAAAGAAAAAAGAAAAGATAAATGATTGTGAAAATAGATAGGCTTGGATATAGAGGAAATGTAATTTTCATCCTTTTTAAAAAGAGAGAGAAAGAGAGACAGAGAGAAACAAAGAAACATCGCCAGAGTCCTCAGTGACCCACACATACCAAATTATACAGGATGGGGTAATCTGATTGCCCATTCTCCAATCAGCCAGCAGATGTGCTGCTGCATTCTGCATGAGCAGCAAGTGACAGAAAAGCCCTGCTGGAAGTCCTACTAAAAGAGAATTACAATAATCAAGCCTGCGCTCCATCAGGACATGTGTTACTGCAGCAAAATTAAATACAGAAGCACAACCTGCCTAAAGCCTGAAAAGCAAAACACCATTGTCTTCCTCTCCCAAATGCCGTTCATTGAGAGAGGGGTCGATAGTTTTTCAAAATTGGGATCAAGCCTGGCATCATGACTTAGTTTGATTGATTGTGTGTATGTGTATGTGTGTGTGTGTGCACGCCATTCAATCACTGATTCAATTTCTCTTTGCTCTTTCTCCTGATGGACTTTTCCTTTGCTCAGGTTGTCCCCTTGATCTTGACTTCCAATCACGAGATTTCAATCAAAAGACTGAAAGTCAAGGATTTGGGAAGTATTTCCTCCGAAGAATACTTTAAATAAAATATGTGTGGTCTACAGTTTTTGTGTACCTCAATAAATATACTCCCACCATCGAAAAGTGTCTTGTCACCTTTGAATATGACAAACTAGGATCTTGGCTTCAGAAGAACCCTAGACCCCACCACTAGGTCATCGGATCAGTCGAGTCAAATGATGGTTACGTGTCTGAAAACATCAGTCAACCTCGTTTTTACACGTATGATACACGGATTTGTGATTTTCAAACTGTGTTCCCCACGCTGCAGGGCTCCACAGAGCTGGGCATCATGGGAAGCAGAAAACAGCCCCAGAGTCGGGCATGCAGGCACTCGCTGCAGTCTGCCCCAGCCTGGCGTGTTCACCTCCGCCTCCGCCTCCACCACCACCGCCGCCGCCACCGGACACTGGTGGGTGTCCGGCACAGCCCTTTCACCCAGCCCGGTTCAGGAGCCTCCTGATGGCTCTCCTCCTTCTTCTCCTGCCCACCTCCATCTGTTCTTCACACAGCAGGCCTGGCATTCTTTTTAAAACCTAAACTAGTTCAAATTTCACCCGTAAGTAAGCCCTTTTAAATGACTTCGCATTTCATTTCAAAGAAAATCCAAGCTCCTTACCTGTCCTTAAAAGACCCTGCATAAGCTGGCTGGCGTGCATCTCCCCATCCTCCTGGTTCATGCCATTCTCTCCCTTACTCACAGCTCCAGCTGTGGAAGAAAAAAGTCATCTCTCTGTGCCTTGAAAATACCATGCTCCTTCACACCTCAAGGAGGGCAAACGTCCAGGCCTTTGCACATGCTATTATTCCCTCTGCTTGGAATGTTCTCTCCCCTTCTTTGCAGACCTGACTCCTCTTTACTCTCAGTGTGAGCCTCCATGTCCCCTCCCTCAAAAAGGCTGTCAAGCATTGTTTTCTATCATTGTGGTCCTGTTCGTTTCTTTCACAGCAGCCATCCCGATGAGCAACAATTTATTTGTTCAATTTACGACTTTACTGAGTATATCCCCAACTAGACCGAATGCCAAGAGCAGTGCCCCCCAAGGCAGGGACCCATTCAGAGGTTCCTTGCAGGCTGGGTCCCTGCCTTCTCTCACCATCAGCTCCTCGCAAAATGATAATGCAATTAATGTTTAATACCTAAACGAAGGAAGAAATGAAGAAATAAATGAAAAAATTGGCCCATATATAACAGGAGAATATAATAAGTGGTAGGCCTAACCATGTGGTCATATCATTATGGCCTGAAATTTAAATTGAAGTGAATGCTGTACATGCCCTTTCGTCCCACATCCAAGGGGAAGAGGAGAAGGAAAGAGATTAGGAGTATGTTTGGGATCTGGTTCTCCTCACTCCACCTGGCCTTGCCTCCTGTTTGATGGGGGTAAACTAAGGCAAGCACTGGATACTCCTGAGCCTCCTCTTAGAGCATCTTGATTTATGCAGCAATCTTTTCTTATTGGTCCACGGTCCGCCTCGTGTGTGGCTCAGGCAGCATTTTCCACACTTTCTCCCCAATTCTGTGAGGTCTCCTGGAGCCCATATAACATCTGGCAGCATCCTGAAATCACACGTCTGGATGCTGCAAGGGTATCTCCATATATTACCTTCCTGCTCTATAGGGAGAAACGTTATTTTTGGGTTGAAATCACTTTTTCATTTACCCCAGGTCAAAGGAAGTTCATTCTCCCCATTGTTCAATTTTGCTCTAAGTCAAATTTTTAAATTTTGTCTCATTTTAAAATAAACTACTTCCAAATGTACTATTTTACACAGATATGTAGCTAAAAGCAAAGGCATGTGATTGAGTCTAATTTACAAGAATGAATATATATATATGAAAATTAAGCCTTATTTTAAATTGTAACTCACCATGCAATGTCTGTCAATGGTTTCTATACAACCATTTATCACACAATTTATCAATACACTTACCCTTTTTTTAATGTCAAAAAGATTGTGAATTCAAATCTGCCTTTATACTGGGAAAAAGCTCACCTACAAGAAAGTTTTAACTCAGTACCAAAAAGACAGAAGAAATTGATTTATTGTAAAAATTCTAGAAGCAAGTGATATAACAACTTTCACAAATGATGTTCATTTTAAAACTGAACATCCATACCCAGTTAATAAACAAAATGAAATAACACTCTATCACCTCTACATGCTAACCAAATTATAAAGCAATGCTCACACCATCTGGGAGAAATCCATGTGTTTCCATTTGTTTTAATAATATGGTCAAATCTTGAGAAAATAAAACCTCAAAAAATCATAAAGTGTAAATAAGAAAAATGATTGCCAGTCTTTAAATACTAAGGTTAAATCCAGCCAAATGGATTTTCTTGAAAAATAATTTGTGGCATATATAATTTTGGCTTCCAAAATATTTTGGAAAGGAATTAATTTCTCCAAAGATCTGATGTTTGCATATAAAACTGCCTGGTGACCCATCCCAGCTCTGTTATAATTATTTCTCAACCTTTTCTCTATATTTCTTTACCAATCTATATATACTCTTTTTTTTCCTTTTACTTTAATTTCTCCCTTTGTTGTCTTTCTCATTACTTTCTAAGGAAAAAAAAAAAAAACTTATGGGCAGAGGAAGGATTCCTCCATTCGTAGTTTTTCCTCATTCATGTGATGAGCAACAAGCACCAAAATGTTTCCCATCAGAGCCAGTCACTTGAAAAATTGGGGTTTGGGTACACTGTGTCTTTGGCAGGCCACTGTCTTTTTTTACACATGAAAGAGGCCTGTCTTTCTCCCACCAGGGACACCCACTCTGCCACCCTAATCTTGGTCATGACCTATTACTTCCATACTTACCCCTCCAAGTAGTCTGACTGTTGCCCGCTCTCTACCTCATTATCACAGCGTACCTACTTTGTGGGGTTCATTCTTACAGAAAATATCCTTTCGTGGAGGCACTGAGACTAAGTGGAAAGAACATGGGCTTTGGAGCTCAACACCTTAGAGTTTAAATACTAGCTATGCAATCCATAGCTGTGTGACTTTTGGCAAGTTACTTAACCTCTCTGAGATGCAGTCTCCCTGGATTAAATAGAAACAATAATTTCTTCCGCCTTTGTTGATAGGAGGTTTAAATATAATAAATGCAAAGGGGTTTTTACAGAGGCTGGTATATAGTAAGTACTTAATAAATGAAGAAATGGTAGCTATAATAATTAATATGTTAATCTAACTTTCAGTCTGGAAAATGTCTGATCGACAAATAAATGTAAACATATAAAGAATTGATATAAGCTTGACACTAAAGCTATCAAAGAGCATTTTTGGCCTAGGGTTATTATAGTTCAAGAAATACCACACAGACCTTTACCTCCCTTTTTGCATCCTAAGATCAGGCTTGATCTTAGGTTCCAAGTTCTAAAAACACTGGTTATAAATTAGAATGAGATGAACACGCATTCAGAAAGAAGGCACAAAAAAGGCAAAAGCAATCCATGAATCAAGAAATTTAGTTACTTTTTCAACAAAATTGCCTTCAGGTCGGCAAACTTTTATAAGGTACTTCCTGCCAGACCCTGGGAACATGGAGATGACTAAACCATGCTCCCTGATAGCAAGGAGTTGGCACACCAGTGAAGGACCGTTCGCCTAAGCTGCAGTCCAGGAAAGGTTTTCCGATAAAGATGACACCTGAACTGTCTTGAAAAATGAATCCAAATTATCCATGTGAAGAAAGATGGGAGGGCAACCACTGCAGGCACAATGAACTGCTTGAGGAGAAGCATGAAATACTAGGGTGTGTGCAGAGAAGCATCCAGCAATAAAGTGTTATGAGAACATCAAATGTGCAGCGGAATGGCAGCAAAGGAGGTCTGAGCAGGGCACAGGACACAGAGGGCCTTATCAACTGTGCTAAGAAGCCTGCCCTTCGTTCTCTCTGTGGTGGAAGTACATGGAAGGGAGCTGCCCTGAATGGATTTGGTCTTAAGGGTCAGGATCACTCTGGCTGCCTTGTAGAGGTCAGCTTGGGGATGGGGTTAGAGGCAAGGGGTGTGAGAGTAGAAGCAGGAACATGAGTTAGGCTTGAGCTGCAGAAACCCAAGAGCAAGCACAAGCACAAGAGCTTCTGCTGGGAGATGCTGTAAGAGGACAGATCCAAGAAATGCTTAGAAGGTAAAATCAACAAGTTACACATAAAACCGTGAAGAAGTAAACGAGTATCCAAATGTCAGCCTTTGACTAATGGTTTCCAAATACTCGCCGTAGTCACAAGTACTAAGTTCCCTCCATTAACAGCAGGTCCTGATTTGCCATCTACGAATCCATGTCTTTACTCATTAAACCAAGCCCATTTGTTTAATGAGATGTTTTAAATTACTATTGTCAATTTTCAAGAAGTACATGGAGCTTTGGAGCTGGACACACAGCTAGACTCCAAAAAGATGTTTCCTTTTGTGTGTGTGTGTTAGGTCCTATTTCTCCAAGTTTTAAATTAATTAGTGCAGATATAAGACTATGTCCACACACTCAAATTATTTGACAATCTTAAATAAGATGGCAAATGTTCTTGATCAAATAATCATTTTTAACAGTGTTGTAAACACCAAATTGACTCATCAATTCAATCAAGATGGCTGAATTAGCTGTCCTGTTGACACAGTTTCTTGTTAAAAAACAAAAATGATCTGCCATTGCACAACAGCCAAATGTTCTTATGCATTGGGGTGTGATGCATCAAAAAACAAACAGAATTTTACAACTAGAGTGCCTAACCAAGTAGCTTTAAGCATTGGTGAGTGATGGGAAAACTTGTAATAGATTTAAAAATTCATTCAAAATTGGTTAATAGCTTTCCCTCAACAATAGCCACACTATTGAATGGAGATGTTCTAATGCATTCATTATTTTTTTTTTTGCATTCAGTATTTTAAAATGTTGGTGTGTTAAATGCCAACCAATAGAGGAATGACTGAAAATGGGTACAAGGTTTCTTTTGGAGGTGATGAAAATATTCTAAAATTAGATTGTAGTGGAGGTTACACAACTCTGTGGATACACTAAAATTCATTGATTTGTACACTTAAAATGGGTGCTTTTTAGAGTATGTAAATTATATCTCCATAAAGCTGTTTTAAAAAGCCAAAAGAAGAAGCGTTTGCAATCACACACCAATCCTCTCTCTCTGAAAAAGAGAGGGATTTCCAAATGAACAACAACCATGGTCTCCTATGGAGATTACTTGGAGGAGTAGACATCAGGATCCTGAAGGAGACTATAAATGTCATCACTACCACCACCAACAAAACATGGTGGGTAATTTGAAAAAGATCATCAATATTCTCAGACCCAAAAGTTTGAAATATTCTTGGAGACACAGCCATGATCACACAAGGCCATAAAAAGAACACAAGGAAAGTCACAGGATGTACATTAGAGGTACCAGGTAAGAAATTCCAGTGGTAAAAGGCCACGTGGGTGCTCTTTGGGGAAACAATGCAGCATCTTGGACTGGCTCTGGGACTTCAATGATGAATATGATGAATTTGAGTAGGCAAAACAAAGCTGGGGCAGAGATGGCATGGAACAAAGGCTAAGAAGTAGAATGATCATGAAAAGGGACAGAGAGGCAGTGAAGAGGTATCTGAGAAAGGGTGCTATCAACTTGGGAAGGGTAGTAAGAATTACACCAGTTGGGTCAAGTTTTTGAAAAATCTACCAGCAACAGAGTCTCTACTTAAATTGTGGGGAAGATGAGGGGAAACACATAGAAAACAAGGTTGACCTAAAACTAATTTGAATTTTGATCTGTCAAACCAGATGGGAATGGAAGAGAGTAAAAACATTTATTTTAATGCTCAAAAAGAGGAGGCATTGCAGAGGAGGAACTTAGTGACCACAAGGGTTTAGAGGAGGGACAAAAGAGAAGATTCCAAATGGCCACAGGTTTTTAAATCCGAAGGAAGAGCTAAGAGTTTAATACTATAGTTTGGAAGAAAGGTTGGCTTATGTCTGAGATACTGAACTTGAAGACAGATCACCTAAGTGAAATTGTTTTATCAAATCATGACTGGTTATGAGAAACATGAAGGAGAGAAAGAAAGAGCAAACAGTCCCTGCATCCTTTCCTTTCCTTGTCTAATTCTTAGATATAAAGCAGTGGGCTATGTCCCAGAAAATATTCTGAGTCCTCAGAACTTCAGCTTTTAAAGATAATTATTTGGTTTCCTCAAGTACATTTAGTTACAAAACAAAGTATGAATTAACAAGAACTCCAATGTCTTGAGCATATAATTCAACAATTATACATTATTGCTAGTTAAAGCCATTTTCAAGGCATATACGTATTAGTCCCTCAAGAACATTTGCTTTATGTGTTTTTCTTCTAGAAAATTAATAATTTTGGCAATGTGTTTGTGATGTTCTTCCTAACATGTGCTGTAGAAGGATATTGTTGCAATTGCTGCTTTGTGTATTCTGGCTCTCAAAGATGATTTCTCACTAAGTTTAAAATTTAAATCATAGGTTTGGCTATAGCTGTTGCCAGACAGCAATATCACAGAGTTAGGATGAAGTTAAGAAATTTTTGTTGTCATTTTGGATTTCTAATCTAACTTTATTCAGGGAAAAATAACTATATAATCTCAGAATTACAAGCATATGAAGTATAGACTAATATTTTGCTTCCAATGAAGGGTTTTTGCTAGTTCTGAGAGATCTGCAGGGCACGTGCTATTGAAACAGTGCATTCCCAAGCTAAGCAATAAATCTAGAATTGACAGCTACATAAATCCATCATCAAGTCAAGGAGGCACCATGTTCAGCATGTAGACATTTGGGTAATTTGAGAACAGGAGGGCAACAGTGAAATGACAGGACCTCACATCACCAGATTTGAGAGTATATGGGAGATCTTTAAGTGTTCTCTTTTTTTGTTTTTTAAGATTTTATTTATTTATCCGACAGAGAGAGCAAGAGAGTACAAGCAGGGGGAGCAGTAGAGGGCGAGGGAGAAGCAGGCTTCCCGCTGAGCAGGGAGCAACTTGGGGCTCAATTCCAGGACCCTGAGATCATGACCTGAGCCAAAGGCAGACACTTAACGACTGAGCCACACAGGCGCCCCTAAGTGTTTGAAATTCTAATCACAGAGCTCATCAAAAGTGTCACTTATGTCTTAAAATATATTTAGATTACTGGCTTAAATTGCAGCACCAAGAATTGATTAATTTCTTAAAATCAAATAGACATTTTCCAAAAATGCCAATATGACTTGGGTTTTTGTGAAAAACTGTGAGTTTTAAAGACCTTTTTAAGGAAAGTTAAAACCCTCTTTGGGGCGCCTGGGTGGCTCAGTTGGTTGGGTGACTGCCTTCGGCTCAGGTCATGATCACAGGGTCCTGGGATCAAGCCCTGCATCGGGCGCCCTGCTCGGCGGGAAGCCTGCTTCTCCCTCTCCCACTTCGCTTGCTTGTGTTCCCTCTCACGCTGTCTCTCTCTCTCTCTCTGTGTCAATTAAATAAATAAATAAAATCTTTAATAAAAAAAAACCCTCTTTAATTTATACATTCAGCTTTTTGGTTTTAAGTAGCATTTTGTTACATGGCAAGGGGAAAAACGGAAGAAAGAATTTCCATTTTAAAAACTACATTCAGAATACAGCTACCATACAATCCAGCAATTGCACTACTGGGTGTTTACCCCAAAGAAACAAATGTAGGGATCCGAAGGGGTACATGCACCCCGATGTTTATAGCAGCAATGTCCACAATAGCCAAACTGTGGAAAGAGCCAAGATGTCCATCGACAGGTGAATGGATAAAGAAGATGTGGTATATATATATATATATATATATATATATTGGTATATATATATATATATATATACACACACACATACACAATGGAATATTATGCAGCCACCAAAAGGAATGAGATCTTGCCATCTGCAACGACGTGGATGGAACTGGAGGGTATTATGTTGAGCGAAGTAAGTCAAACAGAGAAAGACATGTATCATATGACCTCACTGATATGAGGAATTCTTAATCGCAGGAAACAAACTGAGGGTTGCTGGAGTGGGGGGTGGGGTGGGAGGGATGGGGTGGCTGGGTGATAGACACTGGGGAGGGTATGTGCTATGGTGACCGCTGTGAATTGTGTAAGACTGTTGAATCACAGACCTGTACCTCTGAAACAAATAATACAATATATGTTTAAAAAAAGAAGAAGAAGATAGCAGGAGGGTAAGAATGAAGGGGGGGAAATCAGAGGGGGAGATGAACCATGAGAGATGATGGACTCTGAGAAACAAACTGAGAGTTCTAGAGGGGAGGGGGGTGGGAGGATGGGTTAGCCTGGTGATGGGTATTAAAGAGGGCACGTACTGGGCGCCTGGGTGGCTCAGTCGTTAAGCGTCTGCCTTCGGCTCAGGTCATGATCCCAGGGTCCTGGGATCGAGTCCCATATCGGGCGCCCTGCTCCGCGGGAGGCCTGCTTCTCCCTCTCCTACTCCCCCTGCTTGTGTTCCTGCTCTCACTATGTCTCTCTCTGTCAAATAAATAATAAATAAAATCTTAAAAAAAAAAAAGAAGAGGGCACGTACTGAATGGAGCACTGGGTGTTACACACAAACAATGAATCATGGAACATTACATCAAAAACTAATAATGTAATGTATGGTGATTAACATAACAATAAAAAAAATTTTTTTAAAGTACATTCAGTGAAATAAACAAAATTGTACACTGGGAAAATCTGCCCCTGGAGTTACAAAAATTATACATTTATTAATGATAGGATACATTTTCCGCAGAATCTCCGTAATTTTGTTTTCCATGAAAACTCTTCAGATAACTCCCATGAAGGCACCTTTGAGACATTTACAAAAGTAGGCAGACCCTTCTGGTGGCAGTATATTTTATTTTTCTATCATGGAGATGTCTATGTCTGCTCTGTAATGCTCCCTTTGGCTTATTGGCACAGCATTAGGGAGAAAATGGCAAACTGTTTCCAGAAAATGGATTCTCATTGCATCCTTTAAGACTGAAGAATGTCTTACAGCTTAAAGAGGAAGGGAAATACACAAAGGAATAAAAATCAAATGGGTTATACAATTTAAAAAGTTTCTTTAAAATATTAGAACTAGAACTTCAAAGGTTTAGCTGGAAGATACTGTCAATTATACAAGTTTTTTTTTTTTAACTCCCTTTTCCAAAAGGCAGTGTCTCAACACCTCACGGAGGATGGCATGATTTAATGAAGATCTGTACGGCAGGGAGCTAGTTTTCCCCACACACTGGCATCACAATCAGAAAATAACTCTTCTACAGAGATTTCTAAAACGGGGAAGCACTGTTTGAGTAGTTTACATAAACTTGTGAAACTACTGCCTAGAAGATATGATTATAAACAAGTAAAAATCAAACATTTCTAACTCTAAGGTGGTTCAACGCAGAACTTGATTTAGGGTACCTGGGAACAGGGATGACAACCAGGAAGACCTTTTTAACAGTAAGCCAGCGACATCTACAGTCTGAAAATGGAAATAGTCGTGGAAGCCTAGTCCTACCCAGCATGGGGAGGGTGCTGGGAAGAAGTGGAGAGGCCGTCACAGGTGTAGCTCACTCCGGAAACCTGCATGAGCCTTGGCTGGTGAGAGGTACTGAGTATGGAGTATTCTAAGGAGACTGAGGAGGAGGAAGAGAAGAAAAACAGAAAGAGAGTTACTTTGGCATAAATGATGACCATGTAAAGATACTGGGCCAGGATGAGCCTCTGTAAGAGGTAAGGAAGAATGCAGGATCCTGAGGAAAGTGTAGCCAGCAGGAATTACATTTTCCCTGAGCACTTAGCTCTTTTCAGAGAAAATCTCTCTCCTGTGTTGTTTACTTTATATACACTTCTTTTTTCTCCCTTTTTCCCACCCCTCACCCTAACAGCACCTTCTACAAATCTTCTAGAGCTGGAAATCTGTTAATGATCCAAGGTTTTAAAAATTGCTTCATAAATTAAGGAATTTCTGGCTTTAAGACAATACATAAACTTCTACAAATAAACTGATCCTTACAGGCCATCTTAGTCTGCATGTAACAGTCAAGGAACTGAAACTAGGACAATGTAGGTGACCTTGGGGTCACCCAGCTGGTGAGTGACAGAACACAAACTGGATAGGAGCTTTCCTCCTGGATTGGGCCCTGTAAGAATCAATTTTCCAGCAAGGAAGCCACACCTACAAAATGTTCCTCAGAAGTTTCCCCACCTCCAGCCCTTTTTTATTTGTTTTGCATATGTTTGGAATTTCAGAGGCTTAATAAAATTATGTATTTTCCTCATACATATTTTCCTCACTTTCTCTGAGCTATTTTGAGGAAAATTAGAATTCAATATAAATACATAGCTACAAGAGAAAATAAAATGGGCATATATCTCTAAGTTGATTTATCCAACACAATATGTTTCTGAAAAGAATAAACTGATTTAAATCTAAATTTTGTGGTTTTATGGTCCTTTTTAACACAATGCAACAAAATAAAACACCTAGCTTTTTATCTTTAATTCCCTCTATCTTTATGCAACTTTCTGCCATAACATAGTCATTCACTATAGAATGAAACTTCCTAGGGGGTCAGGAAATAGTCTAATTTTTTTCATAAAGCAAGTACTTTAGAGTGACCTGGGTGTTTGCCTTTTTGGTAAAGTTCTAAATATTGATTTTGATTAATCCATGTTTTAAAGAAGATTTATTTTCCCTTACCATTCTCTTTTGTAACGATTAAATATGCAGTGCCTCTGTAAGTCTGCTAGTACATAAGCCAGAAAATCACATCCTTTCATATGTACTTTATCTGCAAGAATAAAGCTCCAAACACACCTTTTTCTTTTAATGAGATATTTAATATATTCACCTTTTCTTTTTCTAGGAGAAAAAATTTCAAATTTCAAAAATTAGCAACCATCAGATTGTTTTCGTTGTAATCCTTTTATAAAGCAGACAGAACAAGGCCAGAGTATTTTTCCAAATTCATTCTAGGTAGAGAAGCTGACAAAGTTGAATTTTACCTGAGCCCTATGCTCCTGGAAAACAGCACAGGTTAAAGGAATTTTCCCCTCGCTTTTGTGTTCTGGAAAATGGCTTCCTGCAAAGAACCACCCTTCCCATATGACTCAGATAAAATTCACAGGTGCCCCACTTGTTCACCCTATGACAAGGGCAGCCTTGGCCTCATAAATGATTAGCTGAGACCCTTGTCCCCACTGATTAACTGAAATAAAACACTTGTTAACCAAACTTTGGTTAAGCTTCTCTCCTTGCTTTGGGGCCCTGAACTTGAGCCCACTCTCAGCCCAAAACAGCATACAACACCTATTTATGGGTCCCTCCTGGAAAACAGGCTAGTGTCCGGGTAAGGCATTCTCTGACCTTCTGTCCTATATGCCATGCTCTCACCCCACTTCTCCATACCTAGCTCTTGCTAGCCCTGTTCACTCCTCTTATAAAAGAAGCCCTTTGGGCCTAATTCTTGAGACACCTGCAGATCACATGGTCACAGTGTTCTCCCTATTGAAAGAGCCCCCTCACAAAATGCAATAGCCCCGTCCCCCCTTGCAATAATCCTTTCAAACAAAGTCTCTCCTTACTAAGTCCGGATTTGCTTTTTATTTGACAAAACCAAGAACTCTAAAGCCGAGGGAAGTTGACTAAATAAAACAGATCGGGATTATAAGATAAAGTCTTCCTACTCTAGAAGCAAAATCATATAATGTAACATAAGGATATTCCTATTTCTCCTATCTTTTCTTTACCCCAAGATAAAATTCCAAAACTTTACAAGGGCATTGCTTCCTGGAAAATATTTGCATTCAACTGAATAGTGAAATTAGTTTTGGTTTTGTTTGGTTCTGTTTTTTTACAAATTCTACTAAAAGTCCCAGGATTTTCCAAGTTTCATCCTGATATATCAAGTTCCCCAAATGTGCCCAGCCCCAAGCTTACCTTTCAATGAATGAAAGAACTACTTAATTTAGTATTAGCTCACAAAATCTTGCAACTCACTATTTTGCAGTGAGGTGAGAAATCTAAGTATCTTTATTCAAAATTCCTGTTAATATACTCAGTACTCAATTGTTTACCAGAACAGAAATCTAATTTTTCCATGACAAAACCACACATTGTAAGACCCAGCGCTACCACAAATCTTCAGGACATTTCTAAGGTCAGAACTGACCGATACCATATGCCATATTATATAAACAAATATGTACCAATGGGCTCAACTGTATAAACCACAGGAGGAAATGAAAATGATGAGCTGAACAGATGTTTTAGAAGCATAATCATTTCTCTGACAATCCAGGAAACAAAGACCTATGTATCCCTTTGGTCTGTGAAGATAGGTTGGAAATACTCATATGCCCACTCTTTAAAGTATATATTTTGAAACATTAATGAAACAATCAGTTGGCTTCTCATAAGCTTAACAGACCCAGGTAAATGTGAATGAATTTAGCTAGTGCCCTTCTACACATGTTGGAAAGAATCATTCATTTCCCTTGACATCAGTTCTAGGCTCAGATCCAATGCCCATATACTCTGATTCATTTCTACTGTATTTGTTTAATGCTTCTATTTATTTATTCCTTTATTTGTTAAATATTTATTGGACACCTACTGTGTGGTAAGCACTAGGGATACCGTTCTGAACAAAATACATTAAAATTCTGTCCTCATGGAATTGTAATTTAGATAGAAAATGAATCAGATAAATGAGTAAAATACAGAAAATGCTAGATGTTAAATGTACTAAGGAGAAAAAAAATAAAGCAAGAAAGGGAGCTACAAAATCCTGAGGGGCAGAAGGATTTTAGGCAGTGACAAAGTGATTCTGGAGTCAAGATCTCAAGGAGGTGAAGGACCTAGGATGCAGGTATCTGGAGGAAGGGAATAGCAGGTGCAAAGGCCTAGAGGTAGGAACAGTTACATACAGAGTTAAGCACTGCAGAGGATATAAAGACGAGTAAGTTCAAAGAGCTAAGACTCTAGTAAGGAAGCTTAGAATACACATGTACTAAAACTAATATCAAGTAGACTGTTTTAAGAGTTGGAAGAGGGATACAAACGCGATTCCATAGTAATTCAGATTCCATGGCAATAATATAGTTGGGAAAGTTCAGCAGGCAGGGTGAGGTGGGGTTACAGTGGGGTCCACGGAGGAGTCCAAATCTCTGAGGAGTCTGTGCAAAGCATGTCAGCCAGTGAAGCGGCATGCATGGGGCCAACTTGACTTAGGACCAAAATAGGGGGAAAATAGAAATGTTAAATACCATGTTGACTCATAAATACTGTGTATGTATGTTACCTAAGTCTATACATAAAAGTATTATTCAGTCTGTTATACATAAAATGTTTGGACATAGACTAAATAGATCGTATTTCCCTATGCATAAAACTTGCCTTGGTCCCTCAAATGTATCTATGAAATGGGCGTCTTCTTACATTTATCTGAGAAAAAGAAGTGAAAAAATTCTTTGTCAAATATAAAGCCTTATAAATGGAGGCAGCAGGAGGGGTAGGAAATGGCATCCGGTTGTTGATTCAGAACCCAGAGGAGTCCAGGTAACTATTTTCTCTCGCCTTGGCAGGAGACACCCAGTTAGCAATACCCTGAAGCCTGCTTTCCTGCCCGGCTCCCTCCCCTCCCGCTGTCGGCCTCGGACCGGACCGCGGCCGCCCTTCCCACGTGCCGAGCCCCCGCGGGGCCCCGGGCGCCAGCCGGTCCTCCTCCCCCTCCCCCTCCCAGCCCCCTCCTAGCCCCCTCCTCCTCTTCCTCCTCCCCCTCCTCCGCGCAGCTCCCGCGGGCGCCCGCTCCTTCCGTCGCCGTTCCGGCCGTGCCGTGTGCCCCCCAGGGACTGAAACCCGCTCACCCCGCGGCGGGGAAGATAAGTCATCCAAGGTTAGGAAACGGTGGGACCAGAGCTACCGGGGCGGCCCCCGCGGCTGTGGCGTCGGCCGAGAGGAGGCAGGGAGGCCCCGGGAGGCGGCGGGGACCCCCAGGACCCGCAGCGTGAGCGCGGACGGCGGGCCCAACCCCCGCCCTACTCTGCAGAAAATGGGCCAAGGACGTCATCCCCGGGACGTTACCCCGAAGTGTTCCTACGGACTGGCCGTTACACACGTTGTCCTTGGAGCGCACGGGCTGTCTGTAAAGAGCTAACTGTGCGAAACCCACCTTGGGTGGCGGCCCGGGAGCTGGCGCTTGGGACCTCAGGCGTCGGAGCCCGGCCGCTGCGGGAGGAGGCCGGCAGTGTGAGAGGGAGCTTCCCTCCCCCCCCCTCCCCCCCCCCGGGTTCCGGCCCGGGCCCCCCCCCCCCACCCCTTCCTCCCCGCCCCCGCCGCCGGCCTGGGGGGCAAAGTTCACCTGACCGTGCAGCCCCCGACTTTCCACCCCGCAGGCAGCCTTGCCCTTCTCCCAGGGCACTGCTTGTATTCCTCACTTGGACTGGTGTCTCTGCCTGCGGCCGAATAAGAATTATGAATTCCCTCTGCTTCAAAACGTCCATCAGAATGTTAGGGATCCTGTGTCCCCCACGCCGATGGTTTCCATCTGATTTGGGGAAATAAGCTCTAAGTCTCCGTTTTACCCTTAGACCATCTAAAAATTGAGTTGCTCTTTATTAACATTCCCTAAGGACCAAATACCCCATTCTGCTATTGTGTGTGATCCCTTAAAAAAAGCTCTAAAAGTACCCCCCAAATCTTCACCTACAGTTCTAGCGAATTACAGTTGACCCTTGAACAAGGTGGGAACAAGACCTTTGAACTGTGCTGGTCCACTTATACCTGGATTTTTTTTTTTAATAAACACAGTACAATACTGTAAACTTTGTCTTCCTTACGATTTTCTTAATAACATTTTCTTTTCTCTAGCCTACTTTATTATAAAAATACAGTATATAATACATATACAAAATATCTGTTAATTGACTTTATGTTATTGATCAACAGTAGGCTATTAGTAGTTAAGTTTGGGGAGATTTTTTTTTTTAAAGATTTTATTTATTAGAGAGAGAGAGAGACTCCGCATGAGCAGGGGTTAGGAGCAGAGGGAGAGGGAGAAGCAGACTTCCCGCTGAGCAGGGGGCCCAACCTAATGGGTGCTGAAGGCAGTCGCTTAGCTGACTGAGCTACACAGGCACCCCAAGTTTGGGGGGATTCAAAAGTGTGGAATTTTGACTGCACAGAGTCAGTGCTTAACACCTGCGCTGTTCAAGGGTCAACAGTATACCTCTTACAACTCAGGAAACCTAAATTATTATTTAAGTTAGTCATCTTTCCACACCACTGTCTTCCTTTTTGAATCTTTAAAAAATATTTTATATACATGAATTTTAAATTCCATTTCTAATGAACAAAAAAGAAATTCCATTTCTAAGCGACTCAGTTTATTTGTAAAGAATATACATATTCTGGCAACTTAAAATATTATAAAGCCAAAGTGGAAATATATTAGGGATACTGATATTTAGATCAAGACTCAGATCAAGATGATGTTCTTTCTGTAAATTTATCATTTTAAGGAAATATTTTTAAATGTTACTTTTAACAAAGTAATTTTATTCTAAAAGATTAAAGAAATGTGCAAGGAAGACTTCCATTTATTTATCTTGAGGCTTATTAACTACAATTAAACAGTTCAAAAAGATCTCTGGATTTTTTTCATCTGCCCAATACATAGTTCAAAAGCAATCATTTGCTGCCCCCTGGCTGTAAAGAAATTCCTTATCTTTCCATAAAACTACTGTCATTAAAAGAAAAAAATTACTGTAAATTGAAAAAGTGTAGTGGAGAATTTAGGAAATGTATCACCTCCTATAGATACGAGGGTACTAATTAATACTGATTAGTAATCTGAACTTTTAGATCAGACCAACTGGATTCAAACCGCATTCTGCCCTATACGAGCTGTGTGACCTTAGTATTTGAACTTCCCTCTTCATTTCCTAATCAGTATTGAAGTGGGAGGGTGAGGGGGTTCTTGTCTCACAGAGTCGAAGAATAAATCTCTCAGACATAGGACAGTGAGTAAAGCGATAAAGTTTTACTAAGCAGGGATATAGAAAAAGCTCTCAGGACTGAGAGTGGTACCGACTTGGTTGCCAGTGGGGGTTGTTAGGGTTGGTCTTTTATTGAAGGCTGACCGGGGAACTGAAATCCATTTAACATCTCCACCGATAGCACCATTGAGTAAGGGCTAGTGATAACACTTTTAATGGCTTACTTCCTTTTTAGGGTCTGGTAATTCTTTGTTGGTCCCAAGTGACTGTTTTAACAAGACCCCACCTCTGACACCTAGGGCATGGTGGTCTGGTGTGTTTTCTTATCTCTGGTTTCCTTACACCTCCCGGGAGTTTTTGGGATTTCTGTGAGCCTGATCCCATAGCGCCCTACCTATCTCTCCCTACCTAGCCTGCCTGTCCCTTGCTCATGAAGATAATAAGAAAAATAATACCTACCTCACATAGCTAGTGTGAGAATTCAGTGGGCTCATATAGTGCCCCAAGTGTTGGGCTCAACTGTTAGGTTGGACGCCATGCCTGAAAGCAGCCATGAGGAACTGGAAAACCGTCCTCCACTGTGACACCAACACTGTTAATCTTGGACCCTGCTCTGTTTTTCCCTTTTGTCATAGCACTTAACACCTTCTAACATACCATAGAATTGGATAACTTACGACATCTATTCTCGGCCTACACCTCATCACCGTGTAAACTCCAAGGGAATCTTTGTTCTCTGACACCTGCCTAGCACCATGTCATAGTCCGGCACATATTGGGTACTTCATGCATATTTGCTATTGAATAAATTTGCTGCTGTAATTTTGTCAATAGTTGCAG
Source organism: Neomonachus schauinslandi (assembly GCF_002201575.2). Lineage (NCBI taxonomy): Eukaryota > Metazoa > Chordata > Mammalia > Carnivora > Phocidae > Neomonachus > Neomonachus schauinslandi. The sequence continues at coordinate 146,090,593 of NC_058406.1, forward strand.
AACCCGAGCCTCCTAGGGTTGCAAGGAGTTTTCAAGAACAGCACCTTCACGCATCAGCCTTTTGTGACGGACGTACTCTGTGCCCGATATTGTTAAAGGGACATGGTATACAAAATGTCTGCTGCACAATTTGCCATCCAGGAGCAAACAAGCACAAAAAACAAATAATTTTGGTACAATCTCAACACTGTAATAAAGAATAAAATGTGGAGGACTGAAAACAAGAGTATAAATCTCTCCAGGGGAGTCAAGAGACAACTGAGCGAGGATGAGAGATGCTCTCTGGCCAGAGAGCACGGGGTATGTTCCAGCATAGGAGCAGCTTGAAACAGACCCCTGGCAGAGCACTGTGTGTCTGGGGGACACAGAGGAACATAGCTTGGGATGGGGTAAGGTGATTCAGTACCGTAATTATCGGCCGACATGCCCTCAGGTGCACAAGGGCAGTGTTGTGATTATGGGTGTTGACAGAGTTTTAGGTTTGGTTTGGCCTGGTTTGAACCAGGCAAAGCGGCAAACTGAGAGGAAGGGTACCAATGAGGGGTGGTGCCCAGGCTAACTGAGGACAAATTGCCATTGGCAGATAATCCAGGTTGTTATAGGTAGATAACCCAGGATCAGAGCAAGCAAGGAACCAGGAACTACAAAGAAATGAGAGTCAGAGGAAGTCTGAGGGATGTCAAGGAGACAACCATGGCTCTATTCTGTGTATGCATCTGTGTGTCAGAACAACCAGCAGCCGCTATGGAGGGGAGCTGGCCAGAACTGGGATGGCAAAAGGAAAGTACTTATCCTTGGGCCACAGAACCATTGATGTTAGTCATCCACAGAGCCGGCAACTCACACTACTCTGCCAACTTGTCTCCAGGCAAGGCAGTTGTTAGAGTGAGTTCAGGAAGGAAAGAAAAAGCTTTCAAACCAGTTACTCTGTACACAAAATGATGAAGTGATTGAATTTTTCCACTTTTTAATTGCTCTTCTTGGCACAGTATAGATCCCATCATAAAGAAATGGAATTTCTGGGGCACCTGGGTGGCTTGGTCGGTTAAGTGTCTGTCTTCAGCTCAGGTCATGATCCCAGGGTCCTGGGATCAAGTCCTGTGTCGGGCTCCCTGCTCAGAGGGGAGTCTGCTTCTGCCTCTACCCTTCCTCCCTGCTTGTGATCTCTCTCTCTCTCAAATAAATAAATAAAATCTTAAAAAAAAAAAATGGAATTTCTTTCTATGGATTGATCATACTAAAAACCACTTAAAAATGTATCCTTGATGATTTTTATTGCAACCTCCTTAAAAACAGGGAATTTCAACAAACATGACACTGAGAATATCTTCAGGTTTACAACTGTAAAATGTTGGAGGTGGGACTATTTCCCATTATTTTATACAGTAGAATTCCCTTATTTCCAGGGGATACGTTCCAAGACCCGCAGTGGGGGCCTGAAACCACACTTAGTACTAAACCCTATACATACTGTTTTTTCTTAAGTATATGTATACTTACGATAAAGCTTAATTTGTAAATTGGGCACAGTAAGAGATTAACAACAATAATAATAAAACAGATAAATAGAACAATTATAATCTTACTGTACTATATTCAGCCTTCTCGTAATGATATGAGATGATAAAATGCCTAGGTGATGAGATGAAGTGAGGGGAATGACGTAAATATTATGGCATAGCATTAGCCTTCTCTTGGCCTTCGCACAACTGATCAGGAAGAGGATCGTCTGCTTCCAAACCAGGGCTGAGCACAGTTGACCATGGGTAACTGAAATCGTGAAAAGTGAAACCGCAGATAAGGAGATTACTGTATTCTTTTTTATTTAGTTAAGTTGTATAACACAGATAGTAATACACAGGGCTCAGCAAGATTTTTTCTAAAGGGCGGATAGTAAATATTTTCTGCGTTTCAGCCCATATGGTCTCTGTAGCAATGACTCAACTCTACTATTGTAGCACAAAAGCAGCCCTAGACAATATGTGAATAAATGGGAAAAGCTGTGTTTCAGTAAAACTTTATTTACCAAACAGGCAGCAAGTTGGATTGTTTGCTGACCCCAGATCTAAATGCAGTTCCGTACCTTGTTTTTCTCTCCTCACAATATATCTCAGAGTGAATTCTGTATCAGGACATTAAAGAGATCTCATTTTTAAAAGAATATATTATAAGCTACTCTATGGATGTATCATAATTTATTTAGCCAATCCTTTATTGGTAGACATTTTGGTTGCTTTTGCTGTTATAAATAATTGCTTTAGTGAATTATATATTACATACTTCTTTGTACACATGTGAATACATATGTTGGATAAATTCCTAGAGGTGGAAGCAAACAATTTAAATTGAGATTGCCATTGCCCTCCAATTTTGCACTCCACCAACAGAATATGAGACAAAATGTCCTAGTTTCACATGGCATTATACTGATATATAAGTAAATTGGGATCCAACTTTATTATTTTCCAATTCTACAGATCGTGCCTAGTTGTCCCAAGATGATTTATGAACTACATTATCTTTACCCACTAATTTGAAACGTTATCTTATTAAAGGCTTCTGCCATTAATAGCAACCAAGAAAAATGTTTCCTATCAATATATGAAATAAAGATTTTAAAATCTGAATGTCATTTTTATGAAAGCTTCCTTCTATTTCTCCCCATAAATCTAAAAGTAAGCAATTTTATCTTGATGCTGTGATATATCAATCTATAAAAGGAACATGGAGATCAATTTTGATAATCACATTTTCCATGATCAAATTCTGAAAACAGCACAACTAACTGTTAATACCAGAAGCATGAGAAGTAAGTGGTTGTGTGTATGCTTTTATTGAAGTACTACTATATTGTCTTGTCCCTCTCCAAAACTCTGCAATTCTTTGAAAGAATTACATGAGAATCTGCCCTCACAACCCTGAGATTATGTCAAAGTCCAGTCTGGTGGGAGAAGAAACCCTTTTTTGCGGGAGCCTGGGTGGCTCAGTTGGTTAAGCGACTGCCTTCGGCTCAGGTCATGATCCTGGAGTCCCTGGATCGAGTTCTGCATCGGGCTCCCTGCTCGGCAGGGAGTCTGCTTCTCCCTCTGACCCTCCCCCCTCTCATGTGCTTGCTCTCTCTCATTCTCTCTCTCTCAAATAAATAAATAAAATCTTTAAAAAAAAAAAAAAAGAAACCCTTTTTTGGGACATTTGCCTTTTGGCAGGTGGAATTAAGTAATGCAAAACATAAAGATAGATTACCAAGGGTCCTTCTAGATCTGTACTGTCCGACACACACACCATGAGTATTGGACCATGTGGTAAACACTAGCTACATGTGGCTATTGAGCACTTTTCTGCATCAAGATCTATGATTCTGTACATATTTCAATTTTGTAATCCAGGTCTCTAACTGGATATAAGAAAAGCTTATCTCATAAATTTATAAACCACATTTTTGCACATAATTTACGATGAGCATTTTCTCTCTGCAAGTAAATATATTTCCTTAGTGTCTAAAACATTCAATTCTGTAATCAATGGTGAACTAAAAGAAGAGATAAAATCATGTATTTATGTACTCTGTTTTGACAGTTTTAATTTAAGGTACATAGATTTTTTTTCATTTATTTAATACTTATTTAATGAGAATAAGGCAAGATGCTATAAAGGAAACAAACACCCATAAGCATAGTCCCTGTTCCCAAGTAACTTATCTCTGTGAAGCTCTCCCGACTTCCCTGGCCAGAGTTACTCCTGAAGTAATTACGCCACTATTACAGCACACTGTCCTTTTTCTGTTTCCATTTCTGTTTCCTTCCTAGACTGTAATCTCCTTGACAGAGGAATTATCTTATTCATCTTTGAACCCAATACTTAACTCATAAGAGATGCACATTGAAGACTTGGCAGATGACTGTTACCATAACCAATAAGGAAGAGATGAACATGGGCCCCAGATGTGATCCTCTGAGAACACACCATCTATAATGCACAGTGCAGTATTTTTGTCAAGAATGCATAACCTCAGTCTTTTATGAGGAAACATCAGACAAGCACAAAATAACATTCTACTAAGAATGTGGGACATGGGAGGATTACATTCTCACAAAATGTCAATGTCATAAAAGACAAAGAAAGGCTGTGGAAATGTTCCATATTAAAGAAGGCTAAAGAGACATGGCAATTAAATGCAATACCTTACCCTAGACCGGATCTTTTATTGGAGTGGGAAAAAAATGCTATCAAGGACATTATTAGGTCAATGAACAAAATTGGAATATAAATGATAAAGTATTCTATCAATATTAATTTATGAATTTGATAACTTCATGGGTTCCATAAAAAAAAGTATCCTTATTCTTAGGAAATACATGTGGAAATACTTAAGAATAAAGGACTATCATATATGTAACTTCAAACAGTTCAGTAAAAAAATTATACACACACGCGCGCGCACGCAAAAATACACAAAGAGAGCAAATGACAAAACAAATGGAATCAAATGTTAGCAATAGATGAACCTGGATAAAGACTATCCATGTGTTACTTGTACTGTTTCTGTATTTCCAGCCTTGAAATTATTTCCAAATGAAACATTTTTTAAAAGATAAAAAAACTATGTATTTAAAAAGATGCTCAACTTCACTACTATTCAAAGGAACACAAATGAAAACAATGAGAAAGTACTATTCACTACTGGCAAAAATTTTAAGGCAAGGGTGTAAAAAAACTAATACTGTCTCTCACATTTTTTTTTTTAAAGATTTTTTTTTTTTTATTCATTTGAGACCAGAGATAGAGAGAGAGAGAGAGGGAGAGAGCATGAGCAGGGAGAGAGGCAGAGGGAGAGGGAGAAGCAGGCTCCCCACTGAGCAGGAAGCCCGATGTGGGGCTCGATCCCAGGACGCTAGGATCATGACCTGAGCAGAAGGCAGACGCTTAACCATCTGAGCCACCCAGGCGCCCCCTGTCTCTCACATTTTTAATTAAAAAATTAATTTATTTCATTGTATGTTTTTCTACTAATAGAAAATCTATGTGTATTTCTTTTCTATTGGCTAGAGTTTTAGATGGGATAATTACTACAGCTGCATATATATATGTGTGTGTGTATATATATATATATGCACGTACATACACACACATGGATATGTGGGACTTTTAAAAAGCTCCTTAAAAGGGGAACAAACCTGTAGGGAAAGGCTTTTTGCCCTCAGCCTTTCCAAAAGTTGTTGGCAGCCAAAAATCTGTATATAATGACTTATTGCAAAGAAAGAAAGAAATCTACATTCCAGATAACTTAATTTATCCTCCAGACAAGCCCTGGACTGGACTACCTACCTTGGTACTTCTCTTATGTGAGAGAAAAATTAATTTCTATCTTGTATAAGTCCCCCTCACCCTTGTGGCCTGCTGCTTAATGCAATTCCTAAAGCAAATTGCCAGAACATATGTATATATACATATATATATTTTTTAATCGAAACTGTTTTCATAGGGCAGACTTGGCAACACAGAGCTAGCTGGGAGTTCAAATGTGGCCCAGAGCTCAATGAGTAGTCCCACTGTTCTGGGCAAATTCAACATTTCTGGAGCAAAATGTGCAAAAGTGAAGAGCAGGGATAGGGTCAAGAACACTTTTGTGGTTTAGAATTCTGGTTCCATTCCTAGGCACATATTTTAGAGAAGCTTCCTTGAGACCAATAAGAGGAAAAGAAATACCTGGAGCTCCAAATTATCAGAGAAGGCATGTATTATTAAATCAATGGTACTAGGGAAAATGGCTAATTAGACATACTGGCCATACTGGCCATTTAACACTGTTTCCTCACAACTTAGAATTAAATAAATTTTCAAAGGATTCAAAAGTTATTACATAAGATGAAACCTTATAAAAGCTATGAGGAAGAAAAGGTAAATATTTAATTGATCTCAAATTGGGAAAGGGCTTTCAAAATATAAAAGCAAATACAAGGATAAATACTGCTAAAATGGACCACATAAATGTAATTATCCATTTGTTTTAAAGCACAAACCTAAGAGACAAGTTACAAATTAGAGAAAAATATTTTTAGCAAATATAATTTGTTCAACAAAAATTTATTGACCATCTATTACATGTAAGACACTATTCTAGCTCCTGGGCATGCAGTGGTGAATGATGTAGCAGGTGTCTGCACACATGTAGTCTACATGCTAGCAGGACAGACAGACACAAATAGAACTCATTACCCAATCAAGTATGTACTTATAATTGTGACCAGTGCTACAGAGGAGAAGTATGAGATATCAATTAGAGAAGTAATTAACAGTGGTTCTGCATCTTGCAGGCTATCTAAAAAGAAAAAAAAAATTATTGTAACTTTTATAATAATAACAAAGCAATAAATATGTGAGAATTTTTAAATAAAATAAAAGTTTGAGGTACCCTCTTTTTTAATAATAAAATATACACTTTTCTATAATATTATCTAGATAAAAAAAGGAAATGTTTCTGAAAATTATTTCAGTGCTTCAGTTACTTTTGGAATATAGATCTGGACATATTCTAATAAATGACTGAATTTTCACTCCATGGTATTTGTCATAGAAACACTGTATTCATTAGATCTTACTCACTATTAGAATGAGAAGTATTTCCAAAAATTGATGATCTGAAGAAACATTACTCTTTCTTCCCATTTGGCTAAGCCTACGAGTATGTTAAACTGCACAAAATTGTCTCTGATACAAATACAGCCTCAAACAGACTATTTTAAAATTTTGCCTTTATAGGTTGAAAGTAGAAGAGCACAATGAGCTATGATTTAACCTAGATTTTGACTGTGATATTCTTTGTTAAAAAGATAAACCTATTATTTCAGTGACCATTACAGCTAACAGTCAAAATAGATGCTCTCAACTCTTGCTCAGCAGGCTAGCTATTCCCAAAACAATCTCAAGAAAATGCTTCAATAAGAAATCTGGAGTTTTCAGTTTAAAGTGATTTCTAGCTGTTCCTTGGAGAACTCGCTGATTCCAAGTCATGTCTGGGACATCTTATGCCAGAACCCAGGACACATTTAAGAAGAGAAGGAACATGTCAAACACAGGAGCCAGCTGGAAGGGCTCCCACTGGCCAACTCTTGGGTAATTGGAACATCAAAAAGAATAATGGCTGCAATCACTTGTAATACCTTGACTAAGTAATATCCAACTGCTCACTAAAAATATCTGTGAAGACCCAGAAAAGCCGTTATCAACACTGAAAACCAATAAAGAAAAAAATTCATATGGACAGAACTATGAAGCTAATATGTGAAATACAACTGGTTGCTAACACATGCTTTTATAGTTGAGAAAGATAATCTTCCAGTCTAAAGGACAAAAAAAAAGTTATAAAGTATGCCCAAAATATAGTAGTTTGAAAATTTTTAAATTTCTGTCAGAAAAAAAAAAAAATGGTCATTTATATTTAGTTTTATCCTTTTAAAAAGTTACTAGGACCAAGACATGAAATTAATGGGCCATGAGTAGAATATAACTATTGTCTTCATATTCATGGGTGATATTTAATATAGAGCAATTATTTTTAGTTAACAGTCATTGAACACTTGCTGTTTTCCAGGTATTGTGCAAATGTCTTATATTCTTTCATTTAATTGCCACAGCAACATATGGGGTGGACATCATTACTGTCACCTTTGTGCAGATGAAGAAGCCTAAGAATCTGTAAAATGAGGACATCTATAACTATAGTAGTAATAGTAGTAGTTGTTGTTGCAACAACTACTTCACAAGGTCATTGTGAAGATTGGAGAAAATAGTATAATACAATAAAAAATGTAAGGACATCCAGGTAAAGATAAAAGAATAAAGTTGGATCACAGAATCCTTTCTCTCCAATATCTGACAAAATAAGCAAATAAATAAAAATCGCAACAACCAGCCAAAAAGTTACAAGCAAAAGTAAAACACAGTAAAGGATACTAAATCATGTCATAAACCTTGAAAAGTTTCAGCCATGACTGGATCACAATCCCATATCTTCTTCCAAGGAATAGTTATAAGGGAAAATATTGACTTCATCTAAATCATGGGAATTCTCCCTTTCACCCCCAAATTTTTAGAGAAGTGAGAAAAGAGAGTAAGTAGGCAGCTCAGAGAAGCATCAAGGAAAATCAATGAGAGTAGAATTTGCTACTTTTCATTCAAGATCTTCCCAGGGCCTGCAACCTAAGTCACATTAGAATCACCTGGGAAGCTTTTTACGATTATCAATTCTAGGCTGCATTCCAGATAAATTATGATTTTTATTGGTAGGACACAGGCATTGGTGTATTTCTAACATGCATCCAAAGTTGAGCACCATTACACTAGAGGAATCTCTTGAAGTAACTGCATCCCATGGCCACATGCTGAATTGGAGCTAGCAGATAACCCCCACGATAGGCATAGGATCTACTGCAATTACATGGAGAAGGCCCTGACACAGGATATTAACAAAGACATCAAAATATAATAGGACCTAGGTCTTCCAACAGAGGAAATATAGAATATATAAAAAACAACTAGCAAATGGTAGATTTTAATATTACTACATCAATTATTACATTAAATGTAAATGGTCTAAACAAATCAATTAAAGACAGAGACCATCAGGTGGATAAATCATAAACCTAACTATATAAGAAACCCATTTTATTTTTTTATTTTTTTAAAAGATTTTATTTATTTATTTGACAGAGAGAGAGACAGCGAGAGAGGGAACACAAGCAGGGGGAGTGGGAGAGGGAGAAGCAGGATCCCTGCTAAGCAGGGAGCCCGATGTGGGGCTCGATCCCAGGACCATGGGACCATGACCTGAGCCGAAGGCAGACGCTTAACGACTGAGTCACCCAGGTGCCCCAAGAAACCCATTTTAAATATAAAGACATAGATAAGTTAAAAGTAAAAGGAAGGGAAAGGTTATACCTATGCTAACGCTAATGAAAAGTATATTAATATCAGACAAAATAGTCTTCAGATTAAGGAATAGTACCAGAGATAAAGAACAATATTACACAATCATTAAAGGATCATTTTATCAAGAAGATATATCAATATGTTACATAACCTAAATATATATGAAACTAACAACACAGATTCAAAATGAACAAAACCTGATGGAACTGAAAGGAGAAAAAGACAAATCTATAATTACAGTTGGAGACTTCAACATTCTTATTTCAATAAAGGGCAGAGCAAGTAGAAATGAATTCAGTAAGGTTATAGAAAATCTATACCAATCACTTGACCTAATTAACATTTATATAACATTCAACTCAACAGCAGAGTACAAATTCTTTTCAAAAGCATATGAAACAGGGATTCCTGGGTGGCTCAGTCATTAAGCAGCTGCCTTCGGCTCAGGTCATGATCCCAGGGTCCTGGGATCAAGTCCCACATCAGGCTCCTTACTCAGCAGGGAAACTGCTTCTCCCTCTGCCGCTCCCCGTGTTGTTCTCTCTCTCCTTTCAATCTCTGACAAATAAATAAAATCTTTAAAAAAAAAAAAAAGCAGATGAAACATTCACCAAAATAGATAATATTCTTTTTTAAATTTTTTTAAATTTAAATTCAATTAATTAACATATAATGTATTATTTGTTTCAGGGGTACAGGTCTGTGATTCATCAGTCTTATATAATACCCAGTGCTCATTACAACACGTACTCTCCCCAATGTCTGTCACCCAGTAACCCCATCCCCTTACCCCCCCCTCCCCTCCAGCAACCCTCAGTTTGTTTCCTAAGATTAAGAGTCTCTTATGGTTTGTCCCCCTCTCTGGTTTCATCTTGTTTCATTTTCTTCTCTCTTCCCCTACGATCCTATGCCTTGCTTCTTAAATTCCACATATCAGTGAGATCATATGATAATTGTCTTTCTCTGACTGACTTATTTCCTTAGCATAATACCCTCTAGTTCCATCCATGTTGTTGCAAATGGCAAATTTCATTTTTTGATGGCTGTGTAATATTCCAGAGTGTGTGTATGTGTGTGTGTGTGTCACATCTTCTTTATCCATTCATCTGTCAATGGACAACTGGGCTTTTTCCATAGTTTGGCTATTGTGGACATTGCTGCTATAAACACTGGGGTGCAGGTGCCCCTCCAGATCACTACATTTGTATCTTTGGGGTAAATACCCAGTAGTGCAATTGCTGGGTCATAGTGTAGCTCTATTTTCAACTTTTCGAGGAACCTCCATACTATTTTCCAGAGTGGCTGCACCAGCTTGCATTCCCACCAATGGTGTAGGAGGGTTTCCCTTTTCCCGCATCCTCACCAACATCTGTTGTTTCCTGACTTGTTAATTTTAGCCATCCTGACTGGTGTGAGGTGGTAACATAGATAATATTCTGAGCCATTAAAAAATCCTTCAAGTGGGTGCCTGGGTGGCTCAGTCGGTTAAGTGACTGCCTTCGGCTCAGGTCATGATCCTGGAGTCCTGGGATCGAGTCCCACATCGGGCTCCCTGCTCAGCAGGGAGTCTGCTTCTCCCTCTACCCTCTTCTCTCTCATACTATCTCTCATTCTCTCTCACTCAAATAAATAAATAAAATCTTTAAAAAAAAAAATCCTTCATGTGTGTTTGGCTGGCCCAGTCAGTAAAGCATGTGATTCTTAATCTCAGGGTCATGAGTTCAAACCCCACATTGGGCACAGAGATAGAGATTACTTAAAAAAAAAAAATCCTTCCACAAATATGAAAGAACCAAAATCATAAGATGTATATTGTCTGATCATAACAGAATTAAACTAAAAATCAATAACATAGATCTGTAAAATTTGAAAATTAAGCAACATAACTCTAAATAACTCAGGAGTCAAAGAGGGATCCACAAGGGAAATTAGCAAATATTTTTTAATTGAATGAAAAGAAAAACACAACATATTCAAATTTGTGGATGCAGAACAAGCAGTGCTTGAAAAAAGTGCATAGCATTTATATATCATTAAATTCATATATTAGGAAAGAACAAAGGTCTAAATACCATGATCTAAGCTTCTGTCTTAAGAAACTAGGGGAAAAAAAGAGTAAATTAACCCTATAACAAGCAGGAGGTAGAAAATAAAAAAAATAAATGGAGAGGGAAAGGTAGAGAGAGAAAAGAAACCAAATGGGACCAAAAGCTAGTTCTTTGAAAAGATCATTAGAATTGATAAACCTCTTGCCAGACTAATCAAGAAAAAAGAAGAGAAGACAGAAATTACAAATCTTGTAAATGAAAGAAGGACCATCATTACTGGTCCCACAGATATTAAAATACTGATAATGGAATATGACATACAACTTTGAGCTTATAAAGTCAATAACTTAGATGAAATGGTTGGATAGGGAGCATTGAGTCAATGTAAATGTACAACCAAGACTAAACCACTGTATGGGTTATAGTTTCAAACATATTTTTAGTAACATTGATAATATAAAAAAATAGTATTATTAATAAAAACAAAATGTGAGGAAAGGGAAGTGATAGAAAGCATAAAGATGCTAATTTCTTTTTCTTTTTTTTTTTTAAGATTTTATTATTATTTATTTATTTGACAGAGACACAGTGAGAGAGGGAACACAAGCAGGGGGAGTGGGAGAGGGAGAAGCAGGCTTCCGGAGAAGCAGGCTTCCTGCGAAGCAAGGAGCCCAATGCGGGGCTCGATCCCAGGGTCCTGGGATCATGACCTGAGCCAAAGGCAGATGCTTAACGACTGAGCCACCCAGGCATCCCTAATTTCTTTATTTTTCATAGCAGAGTTAATCATAGAATCTGAAATTGAACTACATGCTTACAAAATACAAAAACTTCAATTCTTAATGACTTCTGTAATATTCCCTTTTTTAAATCTTAGATCTTTTAAAAGCTAACATCTTGTGGGATGGGAAACTTATTTCCTAAATTTCAAGACATCCTTTTCTCTATTTTTTTCCTATCTCATTAGATTCAATAAAATTAAAGTTATTTTAATTAAAAACCGTGTCTTAAAAATATCTTATTTTCCCCCAATTTCTAAACCTACCACCACAAAACTTACTACAAAATTATAGTAATCAAGACAGCCTAGTACTGGCATAGGGATCAAGGTATAAATCATATAAATCAACATAAAAATATATAGAAAAGAGCTAAGATCCAGAAATAAACCCTTATACTAATGGCCAGTTGATCTTCAACAGGGTGCCAAAATAGTTCAGTGGGGAAAAAAATAGTCTCTTCAATGATGTTCTCAGACAACTGGATTTTCACATGCAAAAGAATAAAATTCAACCCCTTCCCTACACCATACATAAAAAATAACTCAAAACTGACCATAGAAAGAAATGTGGTACCAAAACTATAAAACTCTTACAAGAAAACATAGGAGTGATTCTTTATGACCTTAGGTTAAACAAAGCCATCTATGTCTAAAAAACACAGGGAACAAAAGAAAAATTAGATAAAGTGGATTTCATCAAAATTAAGGACTTTTGTACTTCAAAAGACACCATCAAGAAAGTGAAAACACAATCCATATAATGGGAGAAAATATTTGCAAATCATACATCTGATAAGGGACTTGTATCTAGAATATATAAAGAACTTTCATAACCCAGTAATAAAAAGACTAATAACCAATTTTAAAAATAGGCAAAGGATCTACATAGATATTTCTTCAAAGAAGATTTACAAATGGCCAATAAGATATCCAATAAGGGGTTAATATCCAAAATATATGAAGACCTTATACAACTCAATGCCAAAAAGCAAAACAAAACAACAACAAAAAAACCCACAAATAATCCAATTAAAAATGGGCAGAGGACCTGAATAGACATTTTTCCAAAGAAGACATATAAATGACCAACAGACACATGTAAAATGCTCAACAGCACTAGTCATCAGGGATATGCAAATCAAAACCACAATGAGATATCACCTTACACCTGTCAGAATGGCTAGTATCAAAAAGAAAGAAATAACAAGTGTTGGTGAGGATGTAGAGAAAAAGGCACCCTTGTGCACTATTGGTGGGAGTGCAAATTGGTGCAACCACTGTGGAAAACATTATGGAGAGTCTCCCAAATATTAAAAATAGAATTACCATATGATCCAGTAATTCCACTACTAGGTGTCTATCCCCCCAAAAATGAAAAGACTAATTCAAAAAGATATACACGCCCTTATGTTTATTGTAGCCAAGATATGGAAGCAACCCAAGTGTCCATCCATAAATAAATGGATAAAGATGTGATATATATATATATCATGTAATATTATTCAGCCATAAAAAAGAATTGGGATCTTGCCATTTCTAACAACATGGATGGACCTAGAGGGTATAATGCTAAGTGAATAAGTCAGACAGACAAAGACAAATACCATATGATTTCACTCATATGTGGAATTTAAGAGACAAACCAAATGAACAAAGAAAAAAAGAAACAAGCGAACAAACAAACAAAAAAGACTCAAATACAAGAACAAACTGGTGGTTGCCAGGAGGAAGTGTGTGGAGAGATGAGTGAAATAGATAAAGGGGATTAAGAGTACAGTTCTTGTGATGAGCACTGAGTAATGTATAGAATTGTTGAATCATTGTACTGTACACCTGAAACTAATATAACACTACATGTTAATTACACTTCAATTTAAGAAAAAAAAGACAAATGGCCAATAAGAACATGAAAAGATGCTTATTATTAGCCATCAAAACCACTATGGAAATCAAAACCACTATGAGCTATCGTTTCTTCCTACTAGGATGGCTAAAATCAATAAACTCAGAAAATAACAAATGTTGTGGGGCGCCTGGGTGGCTCAGCCAGTTAAGCATCTGCCTTTGGCTCAGATCATGATCCCAGCGTCCTGGGACTAATTGGAGCCTGCTTCTCCCCCTGCCCAGCCCCCCACCTCTCTCAAATAAATAAATAAAATCTTAAAAAGAAAATAACAAATGTTTCAAAGGATGTGGAGATATTGGAGCCCTAATACACTGTTAGTGGGAATGTAAAATAGCGCTGCCACTTTGCCAAATAGTCTGGAAGTTCATCAAAAGGTTAAACGTACTGTTACCATATGATCCAGCAATTCAACTCCTAGGTATATACTCAAGAGAAATACAAACATATGTCTACACAAAAACTTGTACAGAAATGTTTACAGCAGCATTATTCATAATAGCCAAAAAGTGGAAATAACCCAAATGTCTATCAATTGATGAATGGGTAAATCAAATTGGTAGATCCATACAATGGACTATTACTCAGCAATAAAAAGAATGAAATACTAATACAGGTTAAAACATGAATGAAACTTGAAAACATTATGCTAAGTGAAAGGTCAATCACAAAAGACCACACACTGTGTGATTCCATTTATATGACATGTCAAGAAGAGGCAAGTCTATAGAGACAGAAAGTAGATCACTGATTGCCTAGGGCTGGGGGGATTGAGAAGAAATTTGAGAGTGACTGCTAATGTGTATGGAGTTTCTTTTTGTGGTTATAAAAACGCTCTAGAATTGATTGTGGTAATGATTGCACAAATCTGTGCATATACTAAAAATGATTGAATTGCACACTTTAAATAGGTGAATTATGTGGTATGTAGATTATCTCTCAATAAAGCTATCTTAAAAAGGAGGATTAGGAAAATAAATTGTAGTCCTATCCATTAAATTTTTTTTTCACGGGTGTGTGGGTGGCTCAGTTGGTTAAGCGACTGCCTTTGGCTCAGGTCATGATCCTGGAGTCCTGGGATGGAGTCCCGCGTCGGGCTCCCGGCTCAAGGGGGGAGTCTGCTTCTCCTTCTGACCCTCCCCCCTCTCATGCTCTCTCTCTCCCTCTCTCATTCTCTCTCTCAAATAAGTAAATAAAATCTTTAACAAAAAAAGTTTTTTTTCACATTAAGGCCAACTTGATTTGTCTTACAGATCTATAGGCAAGTTTCTCTTGGTTTCAAGTAATTTGATCCATTCAAAATATCCCTAATTAAAATGGTTTAGAATTGGCCCAGCTATAACCAAATAGGCCAATGAACAGAATGCCTATTAAAGGCCAAACTATGTATGGGAACTTGACATGTGACACAAGTAGTGATAAAAATCAGTTGGGATGGGGGGAGGGGATAATTCAATAAATTAATCTGGTACAAGTAGTTATCCATATGGAGGAAAATAAAATTAGATCCTTCCCTTCTAGTACATACAAAAATAGATTCCAACTAGATTAAAGGTCTAATATTAAAAACTTCTGTTCTGCAAAAGTTATTACAAACAACATGAAAAGATAAGCCATCTCTATATCGATACTCTAGAGAAAATAAAGTACATATATATTGCATTTTTTATAATATGAAAAACTGGAAACAACCAATATTCATCAGAAGAATACAAACACTAGTTTATTCACACAATAGAAATCTACACAGCACTAAATGTAGCAATATGGATAAACCTCTAAAACATAATGTTGTGTTAAAAAGTAAATTTTGAAAAGGTATGTAAATATTATACCAATTATAAAAAGTTTAAAAACATAAAAAATACCATATCATTAATGAATACATACATATAAAGTAGAGTATATAAACAGACATGGAAAGAATATGTACCACTTTGAAGATAGTGATTATCATAAGAA
The DNA here is from genome assembly GCF_002201575.2 of Neomonachus schauinslandi. Lineage (NCBI taxonomy): Eukaryota > Metazoa > Chordata > Mammalia > Carnivora > Phocidae > Neomonachus > Neomonachus schauinslandi. The sequence goes on from NC_058406.1 coordinate 146,106,215, forward strand.
AAAGGGAAAGAAGGAACAAGATGAAGGGGTGGGGTTTTAACCTACCTGGAACTTTTGTTTATTAAAAAAAAATCTGAAGCAAATATGGTAAAATCTGCCCAATGAATATCTAGGGCTCAGTTAATTATTTCTGTGTATTTGATATATTTCCTAATGTAAAAAAAAATTAAATAATGCCTAAAATAAAAATTTAAGACACACACAAAAATTCTATTTTAATAAGATTATTTGCCTTCATGTCTACTATATACATGTAAATGTATATATGTATATACGTGCTCTACCTCTACCTATCAGATAGCTAGATAGATAAATCAATCTAGAAAAATAGATAGATCTAGAAAAATGTTCACCTAATATTAACATAACATTATATCATATAACACTGGCATTTTTTTCTTTATTATACTTCTCAAGTTTTGATTGAACTTCTAATAATGAATATGTATTCTTTTTTTTCTAAAAGTCAAAGAACTTGGCTTTATTTTTTTCCATATTTTATTCAGATTTCCTTAGTTTTTACTTTTTACCTAATGTCCATTTCCTCTTCCAGGACCCCATCCGAGATACCACATTACATTTAGTTGTCATGTCTCCTTAAGCTCCTTTTGACTGTGACAGTTTCTCAGACTTTCCTATTTTTGATGATCTTGACAGTTTTGAGGAGTACTGGTCAGATATTTTGTAAAATGTCCCTGTACCTGGATTCATCTGATGTGTTTCTCACGATCACCCTGAAGTTATGGATTTTGAGGAGGAAGACCAACAGTGTAAGTTACCATTATCATTACATCCCATAAAAGGTACATACTTGTAACGTAACTTCTCACTGTTGATACTGACCTTAATCACCTGGTTGAGGTGGTGTTTGTCATGTGTCTCCACTGTAAAGATACTCTATTTTCCCTTTCTTTAGAAAGAAGTCACTAGGGCGCCTGGGTGGCTCAGTCGTTAAGCATCTGCCTTCGGCTCAGGTCATGATCTCAGGGTCCTGGGATCGAGCCCCGCATCGGGCTCCCCGCTCCGCGGGAAGCCTGCTTCTCCCTCTCCCACTCCCCCTGCTTGTGTTCCCTCTCTCGCTGTCTCTCTCTGTCAAATAAATAAAAAAATCTTTAAAAAAAAAAAAAAGAAGTCACTATGTGCTGCCTACATTTAAGGAGTGGGTAGTTATGCTTCACCTCTTTGAGGGCGGAGAACCTGCATAAATTATTTGGTATTCTCTGCATGGGAGATCTGTCTCTTCTTTCCTATGTACTTATTTATTCAGTCCTTTATTCATTCAATAGTTGATCTCAGCATGGACTCAGGGCCATTTGTTTTTCACCTCAGGTTATAATCCATTACTACTGTATTTTATTGCTCAAATTTTTCCAGCTTTGGCCATTGGAAGTTTTTTCAGTTGGTCCCTGTGTTCATCTGACATACCTTCCTTCAGTGTGTCGTTTTTGTTTTGTTTTGTTATCAATTTTTCAAAGCAATATGCAAAAAGATTAATATATTAATAATGAGAGAGATGTTGATAGATCTATTAATAGTGCTTAGTACTGGGGTGCCTGAGTGGCTCAGTCGGCATCTGCCTTCAGCTCAGGTCATGATCTCAGGGTCCTGGGATCAAGCCCCGCATTGGGCTCCCTGCTCTGCGGGGAACCTGGTTCTCCCTCTCCCTCTGCCTGCCACTCCCCCTGCTTGTGCACTTGCTCTCTTATTATCTCAGATAAATAAATAAAATCTTTAAAAAAAAAGTAGTGCTTAGTACAGTTTTGAGCACAAAGACCTTAATAATAAGCAAAATTACTGATATAACAGTGAGAATATTAGCTCAACAATATTATTAAAATATTATTTTTTGAATTTTCCAAATTAGAAATCATTGACTGATCTATGATATTAATTGGAGCTAAGCTTTTGGAACACTCACTATGCCAGGTATCCTGCTAAGCACTTAACATCTACTGCTCCATTAATCCTCACAACAACCCTGTAGCTAACCCTTGAGGAACATAAGGCTCAGTTTCATCACTCTAGGAGTCAAGGATCGTGCCTCTCAAAGTATGGTTTTGCCGACTTATCTTTTAATTCAGGCAAGATACCTAGCGGCAAAACATCCCTTGATGGGAATCGAAATTTCCCCCCTCAAGCAATAAGGACTGCCCAGATACCAGCAAGACCCACCCATGATCAACTCCAAGACAATGACTGACCTGATCTCTATTGCCCACCTGTACGTACCCACCAACCTTTGTCCCACATTTTCCTTACATAAACCTAGCAGTATTTTCAGCACTTTGGAGACAGTCTTTGGGATATTAGTCTGCTGTCTTCCGGTGTCCGCCTCAGTGATAAATCCCTTTCTTGTTTCACCACCTCATCTCTCTGCCTCTGGATTTTGATAGTGCTGAGTGGCTGAACCCGGTCTGCTTGGGACCCCTGGAGCTGGCTGTTCCTGCATCCTTGGGCCCTGGCTACAGTCCCTGGATCAGCAGCATCAGTAGTTCCTGAGAATTTGTTATAAACGTATATTCTTGGCTCTCACTCCAGACTTCCTGAATCAGAAATTCAGGCTGGGGCCCAGAAAGCTATGTCTTGACAAGCCCTCTAGCTGACTCGGATGCACACCAACCCTCAAAAGAATGATTAAGCTGGGCTTTAAATTTAGGTGTAGACCTCAGAGCCCACTAAAGCCCATCTGCTTCATCACTTAATGATACTCCCTCCTTAATATACCAAGAAAGCCAGTTATAGGTGAGTTCTCAAAAACTGATCATAAAAGAGATAGGAGTCTGGGGCAGTTTTCATCCTATCCCCTTGGCTTGTAGCGCTTGACCAAATAATTTTAAGTACTAAATTTACCACTAGAGGGAGTCCTTATATCCGCTCACATACTGAATCTTCAGAGTAAAAAATCAAATCAAATAATAAACAAAACCATTTGCTAGACAGAGCTTTTTGGGTTTTTTTTAAATCCGTTTATCAGCATTAAAACAATTTGCTAAAACTAACATGGAACAGCTACATCTGAAGTTACATTGTTTAGGCATAAACAATGGCAAATAAATACACTATATCATGGTTGTTCACTTAACATCTTTCTTCATTTCTAAAATGGGACAAGGCGGGAGGGGAGGAGAAAGCTAAGATTAAGAAAAGGATAACATGGGATGCCTGGGTAGCTCAGTTGGTTAAGCATCTGCCTTCGGCTCAGGTCATGATCCCAGGGTCCTGGGATGGAGTCCCCCATCGCATCAGGCTCCCTGCTCAGCGGGGAGCCTATTTCTCCTTCTACCTCCCGCTCCCCCTGCTTGTGCTCTCTCTCTCTCTCTCTCTGACAAATAAATTAATTAATTAAATATTATTAAAAAAAACACATGGATGCTCATATTTTTAAAAATAACGTAACTTAAATAAAATAATCTAATTTGAACTATATCATCACCTCAATAACTGATCCAGTTATGTATATAGCTGTCTCCTTCCACCTTATGAAGGTCTCTTGGGTTAAAGAATGGTAAATCCAGCACCTGGTACATAACAAGTTCTCAGTAAACAGTGCTGAATAAATGAGTGAATGAAGTTAATGTAACTCTTTGCAACGATTGGACCTTTCTTAAACCAACCTAAATAACTGGAATTTATTCAATGTTATGCAAACTAAGATTGTGCCATTTTCACTATAAAGATAAAATATGTAGTAGTTTAAGAAAAGTCCATGAAAAGTCAGGTTATACTGCTTGTAGCCTGGAACAATAATTCCTAGAGATTTTGGATTGATCACTGACACACACTCTCCTTCGTCCATATATGGAATGTCATTCACTGACTACTTAATTTATTTAATGTTTCCATTTGTTCAAGAACTTTGCAAAAAATCATGTGTGTGGTGTGTATGTGAGAGAGAGATCTATCTCTAGAGAGATAGATCCTGGCACAGTGGAAAGAACGCTGGAAAGAGAAAATAAAGGACTGAATTCCAGCTCTTCTATTTCACCATGTGACCATGGCCAAAGCACTTGGCCTTCTCGGGCTCCCAGCTCCTCTCCTATGGAATGACGTATACTAGGAGAGAGTATAGCCTATATAAAAGTGCCTCCGAGTAGTGAAAAGATTTAAGAACAATTATGTTGATACATGTTTTGAAATGTCTGTTAACAAGAAAAGTAAGACCAAAGAAGGACCCAGCGCTCAGGAGAAGGGTTCCTAAAACATATTCATTCCATATGTTAGGTGGAGGCTGAAACAGTACAATTCAATATATATTTCTTCAAAAATTTTACATGAGGCATTTGCTAAAAGATTTAAAAGTTACATGATAAATAAATAGCTGTTGCTCTAACATATAAATACCCTCACATCAATACTAAGATACGGACTGTGATCCTTAATTTGCGTCAACTTGACTGGGCCACAGGATGTCCAGACTTTTGGCCAAACATTATGCTGGGTGTGTTTGTGAGGATGTTTCAGAATGAGATTAACATTTGAATTGACAGACTGAGTAAAACAGATTGTCCTGCCTAATGTAGATAAGCCTTATCCAATCAATTTAAGGCCTGACTAGAACAAAAAATTCTGAGGGAGAAGGAATGCTCCCGCCTGACTGCTTAAACAGGTATATTGCTTTTTTTCCAGCCTTTAGACTCAGCCAGAAATATCAGCTCTTCTTGCGTCTTGTGTCTGCCAGCTTTTGGACTGGAATTCATACCATCAGCTCTCCTGGGACTCCAGCTTGCTGACTGCTTATCTTGGGACTTAGCCTCCATTATCACATGAGCCAATTCTTTTATAATACCGTATGGATGGATAGATAAATAATAAAAACATATATATACACACATACTATATTTAGTAATATATACATATATACTATTAGTTCTGTTTCTCTGAAGAACTCCAATGCAAGGACCAAATCCTTAGCATGGCTAAAATGCCTTACATGAACTGACCTCTCCCTACCACTCCAACTGCATCACATATCATGATGCCCACCACCCCCACTCCAGCTTCATTGATTTTCTTCCATTTCCTCAAACACACCATGCTCTCACTGTCATGGGGTTTTCACTCACTGATTTTTTCATTGATAAATTCAACTAATAACTAAGTTCCTAAAATGAATCAAGGACTTTGGTGCTGCAGAGAATATGAACAAGATAGCAAAGTGCCTAGTTTCATGCAGAATATATTTTAGTCATGGGAGACAGAAATAGCCTATAAACAAATAGGTTAACTTCAGGGAGTGACATGTGCTTCAAAGGAAACAAAACAGTGATATGGTAATAATGAGGTGATCAGAGAAAACCTCATTCTGTGCCTACAGAATTCTGTGATAAGAAGGGGCCAGTCATGTGAAGATCTGAGAGAAGAGTGTTCTAGGCAGAGAAAATAACAAACACAAAATCGATTCTAAAATGAGCTTGAGAGATGCCTGAGTGGCTAAGTCGGTCAAGCGTCTGCCTTGGGCTCAGGTCGTGATCCCAGGGTCCTGGGATCAAGTCCCACATCGGGCTCCCTGCTCAGCAGGGAGTCTGCCTCTCCTCTGACCTGCCACTCCCCCTGCTTGTGCTCTCTCTCTCTCTCTGGCAAATAAATAAATACAATCTTTAAAAAAATAAAAAAATTTTAAAATAAAATGAGCTTGATACATGCTAGGACCAGAAAGATACTGTAGCTATAACATAGTGGGGCAGTGAAAGTAGCTGGATAGGCAAGACTGAGACACAGCCTTCATAGCCAGGGTAAAGATTTACAATTTGATTTTAAGCATAGTGGGAGTCTGTTCTAATCCATTTAAGCTGCTATAGCAAAAAACAAAAACAAAAAACCCAAAACACCCCACAAGAACAAAAACAAAACAAAACTACCATAAACTGGGTGCTTATAAAAAACAGAAATTTACTTCTCACAGTTCTGAAGTCTGTGTCCAGTGAGAGCCTTCAGAATTTGTGAGCTGAGAATTTGTTATAAATGTATATTCTTGGCTCTCACTCCAGACTTCCTGAATCAGAAACTCAGGCTGGTCCGGTGTCCAGTGAGAGCCTCTTCCTGGTTGACAACCTTTTTCTGCATGTTTTATTTTGCACTGCAGTGTGTAACTGTGGATGTGGAGAGACCAGCAAGGAGGATTTGCAGTAAAGGTGAATGATGATAGTAGCTTGCATTATGGTAATGCAGAAGAAATGAAAAAGGAATGATTCAGGATATGTTTTGGAGGTGGGACAGATGGAAATTGTCAGTGTGCCTGGGGAAAAGAAAGGATGATTCCAAGGTTTTTGGCTTGAATAATCAGTTGGGGGGTAGTTCCATTTTCTGAGACATGGAAGTTAGGGTAGATGGGAATGGGGTTGGGGGTGGGAGGAAGGAAGTCTGCCTATGCTGTCCCTCTCTCTGGACTGGTTTTCCCTCCTTATTCATCCAGGAACCCTCCCCAATCTTTGGATCTCAGTTCAAATGTCACTTTCTCAATGAAGTACTTTCCCCAACTAGTTCAAACCAAACTTCTATATTAAGTATATGCTATCTTGGCACCATGTACTTTTCCTTAGTAGCTACATTATACTGCAAAAGCGGTCACTAACAGGTTGCCCTTGCTGACAGACTTCCCACCCCTAGATTTGTGCGCGAGGCCGTCCTAGCTCATCCAGCCACCAGCTGACCCACAGATGACCAAAAAGATATAAAAGAGCTCATTTGAGCAGACCAAAATACAAGAACCCCAGCCCACTCACAGAACGCTGAGTTAGCCAAAGGGCTGTCATAAGCCACTAGTTTTTGCCATGGTTTGTTACGGAGAAGTAGATACGGTAGCACATTCCTCTGTAATTTTACATGTATTTATTTGATTAGTGTCTATCCGTCTGAGGAGACTATGAGCTCTACAGGAGCAAAGACTGTTCTGATTTTAGTTTACCACTCCATGCTCAGAGCCCAGCATAGTATCTGGAATACAACAGGCATTCAATAGGTAACTTGCTGAATGAATGCGAGGGGGCGAAGAGAGGAATACATTGTAACATAAGAGAATAAGGGCAGTTTCCTAAGAGAGGTAACAAAGGACTGGGGACATCCATTTGTCCAAAACATACTTTTATCAGCATAAGGCACTGGGGAATATAAGACCAAAATTACATTTCCTCTACCTCCAAGAGCCCAGTCTAGACTAAGTGAAGAACGCTGTCAGGAAGACAGAAATGTGAGAGTTGTCAAGAGAGAGTTCTTGAGAGACAGAAAACTTGGATTTAGTACTAACAGTGTTTACTTGGAAGAGCAGCACAAGGGAAGGCCAAAAGAGCCCAAAGAACATGGGTGCTCAAAGGCAAAAGAAAAGTCTCCTGCTTGTTTTTTTGTCTCCGGGCGTACTGTTCAACAGTTTAAGTGGTCGTCACCGCATCGAACTCTAAGGTCCTTCAAGATGAGGGTCCTCTCTTCTCATCTTTGTATTAGTCCAGTGTCTAACACGATCTTTTCCAGAAAATAGGAACTCAACAAATATTTACTGAAAAAATGAAAAGTTCAAGAGGAGATGGTAAGCATCGCTCTTACCAAAGGCAGCTTTCCAAAGAGCCCACAGTTTCAGATTCACCCCAGGCAAGCGGAAACGCTGAGCAGATGTTCCAAGGCTAAGTGGCGCAGAAGCAGTAACTGGACCCCACTGGCCTTTAGTTGTACGTTTCCCTCCTAGTTACTGGTTGATTGGCTTTTTCCCTCCTTGGCTCGCAGTCCAGGCTGGAAGGACTGACTGGAGGCGGTGTTTGGTAAGCGCGGCTCTCCACGCGGACGAAAGGCCCGCCAGCGAGCGCCGGCCACACTCGGCGGGAAGGAAAGCGCCAGGCGAACGCGCCGGAGGGGTTCGGGCTGGGCGCCGCGGCCCGCCCCCCGGCTTCCCCTCGCCGCGCTCCCGCCGACTCGGGCCCTGAGCCCGGGGACGCGCCGCGTTGCCGTAGAAACGCCGGAGCCGGCGCGGCGGCGCGCGGGGCGGGCTCTCAGGCTCCAGGAGGCGGTGGCTCGCGCCCCGGCGCACGGTCGGGCGCCTCCGAGCCCAGGTCGTTGGGCCCCGATCAGGGTCCCCGGCCGTGCGCAAGGCAACATGTTGAGGCGCAGCATGGAAAACCGGTAACAGCCCCGGGGCCTCCGCTGACCAGGGCCACCCCCACCCCCCATGCGAGGACTCGGGTAGGGGAAGTGGAGCCTCTCTCCGTGGGGCCTCCGTGCCGAATTGCGAGCCTGGGCCGGGGTCTGGGCCGAGCCCGCTGCGCTCTGGGGCCTACCTCCCCCTGGTTGCAGCAAGCCCCGGAGGCCAGGGGTGGGATGGGCGATCTCGGGGATCACGCTCCCCGGGCGCCGGGCCCCGCATTGCCGCGGGCTGTGCAGACGGCTGGGAGGCAGCGGGGCGCCCAGGCCTCGCCGAGCAGCCCTAGCATCCGCGGCCCCGCAGCGGCGCGGCTGGCCAGAGCCCGGCCTCTTCGTGCGCCTACACTGTCGGGGGTATTGAGGCCAGGCCCCAAAAGGGGACCTAGAAGACTAGAATCCGCCCCTCGGAGATGGTGGGATCGTTGATGGTTTGTGCCTTCGAAGCTGCAAAATGCCCCGGGAATGTTTGCATATCAAATTAACGTGGAGATGAAGCCCTCTCATCTCTAATGAGAATGATTTGCGTTTTGTGTTATTTTTTTCTCTAGGGACGCTCAAACCAGACAACTGCAAGATGCTGTCACAAATGTGGAGAAGCATTTCGGAGAGCTGTGCCAAATCTTTGCTGCTTATGTGCGGAAAACTGCCAGACTGCGAGACAAAGCAGATCTACTGGTGAATGAAATCAACGTGTATGCCTCTACAGAGACCCCAAATTTAAAGCAGGGCCTGAAAAACTTTGCTGATGAGTTTGCCAAACTTCAGGATTATCGACAAGCAGAGGTATGGAGGTCACAGCGTCATTGTTATGAGTGAGCCCTGAAGTAGTGGATGAAGAACCCGTGAAGACTTTCACTTGTAATCCACCTAACTGCAGTGGCGAACGCACACTTGATGATAAACGTACATTTTCATGTAACATTGTGTGAGTCTATTAAAGGGAAGCTTCCTGTGATTTGTGATTTTACCGTTTTCAAACTAAACTTTAGGGTGTCCTGAAGTCCTGAATTTCCCCACTTCATTTGCCAGCTTTTGGCCAAGGGGTGGCTATTTACAGGGGTAGTAAACATAGTACCCATGGGGAAGAAAAGGAGCATGACTTGTGTCTGGTGTGCACGTAAGTATATTTTAAAGTATGTCTGGAGATGGAAGATGTTGAGAGTCGTAATGTGAGTGAATAAGTAATGAACGGACAAGAGATCTTTGTTGCTTCAATGCTCTGGAAAGTTGACCAATATTTCATTGACAAAAAGAAAAAAAAGCAGCATTGATTTACTGATTGATATCATAGGTACTAGTGAGACTGTGGGGTCGTTTTGGTTTTTTTGGTTTTGGTTTTTTTGCTTTGGAAGGGAGGAAAGAAGGTGGTGTTGTAATTGTTTTCTTTCTGAAAGCTCATTTTTACTTTTAATACCTCATAAGCACCTTCACTTATATTTATATTAGTTTTCAAGATACAGGTTAAATGTTAGAAGTTGCCCAGTTAGAAGCTGTATTGCTTCTCTTGTACTCCTCTCATCAGTGTTTTTGGTACTTTTTAAAAGCCTAATACAGAAATTTCCGTCATCAAAAAAAATCACAAAAACAAAATGAAGATAATGATCTTTGAACCTATACTTGCTATTCGTACCAAAATTTGAGTAGTAATTACATTTGGGGGTACTTTTTGGGAAAAGTTGAGTTCTTGTCATATGATATTCTATAATAAACAAGCAACTCTCAGTTACACATTAACTGGGGACTTCAAAAATAATATATACTCACTGATAACCCTAAAATCCTATGTTAAGACAATAATTTCAATGCCCCTTTCTAGAAAAACTTTATGCTATTTATCAAATAGCAAAGTGAATTGATTTACATTTGTTCTCCTTTTTATTTCCCTTGCTTACCAAATGGTGGAAGTGCTAATGAACAATGAACAAAAAAGGTAGGCGACAAAAAGGAGAACAGAAAAAAAAGACTTGAATAATCCTTGCACTGAATAATCAGCGTATGGATTATTCGAAATGGTAGATAGACGAAACTATCCTGAGTATTCATGGTTTTGATTTTAGGATTCCTAATACTTAAATGCTCAATGAGAACCTGATTTTTTTCATTTTCCTAAAATCTTTTAAAGTGAAACATTCATATACATTTTGTTTATAGAAAAATCAATATGAAATGAAATGTACTATATAAACATGTATCATCAAAAAAAGCCTTCTTCCTGCTGCAAAAATAATACATGTTCATTTTAAACAATTAATGTCATCTTGTGTTACCTGTCCTGATAAAGAAAATTTTAATGTCCAGGAGTTATTTTTCTTATGCAATATTTGCCTTTAAAAAGCCCATTTCTTCTGTGCCTTCCACTAGTGCTGTTAAAGGAAGTAATTACTCAAAACGTGATAAAAATCGTAATGTTTAAGAAAAACAGTTTAATTCTAAATAAAATATCAACCATGCAGTTTGACAGCTCAGCAACACTGAGACCATTTATCTTTTTCTCCAAGCTTTGGTAATTTACAAATGGCTTCCCAGAAAAGGATTGCAGCTAATACAGTTCTTTTTGCTTTTGAGGATTGTGTCGCTTTAAATTTTTTCAATATGCTGTATCTTTCAGCTTCAGTTTTCTTATCTGGAAAGTTGGACTATTACATTTCGAAGATAATACATGTAAAATATCCAGTACTATGCTAAACACACTGAAATTGGTAGCTGTACTAATATGTGAGATGTCTTGAAACTTACCCAAAAGCTACTATAATGAAGAAAAATAATACAGAGATGATCATATGGCAGAGATAAATTTCTTAGAAACCTGAAATGTTTTCTTGCCATATTGCATACTAGATGCTTTTCTGCTTTCAGTGTTACTCTACATCTTAACAGCTTTTATTGTGTTTGAGTTTAGATTCTGAATTTTATCAATTGCTGGTGATTATTCTTTTACTTATAAACTGTGACATTTTAAACATTTTAAAACATTACTCTGTGTATAATTATGTTCAGGTTAAATAGCCCAGGTTTTATTTCAGAATTTAAATTTTGATATGTCTATGTTTCTTTTCAGTTATATTTTATAATAATTTTCAATAGGTTGAAAGACTTGAAGCCAAAGTAGTTGAACCTTTGAAAGCTTATGGAACCATTGTAAAAATGAAACGAGTAAGTAAATTCATTTTCCTACTATTATTAACTATTATGGCAAAGAGTATAAGGTTTCCAATAACTGTCCTCTTAATAAAAACTACAGCGTAGTTTATACAGGTTTTTTACACACTCTGTGAAGCATCATTTCTTAGAACTTTGTGAATAATGAAATATTTTTAATGAGCTTACGAAGTAAACCATAGCAACATGAAGCAATACTTTATTACAGAAACTTTAAAATATTAATATTTATAGTCATGAAGAACTTATTTTACTAAATGAACATAAGATTATATTTTTCATTTTAAAGCAGGCAATAACATGTAGACTAAAAGTGAGTATGACAAAGTTGTATTTTTTTTATTGAGGTGTAACTGACATACTAGTTTCAAGTGTACAACATAATGATTCAGCAGCTGGATATATTGCGAAATACCCACTACAAGTCTAGTTAACATACATCACCATACATAGTTAGAAATTTTTTTTCTTTTGATGAGGACTTTTAAGATGTACTCTTAACAACTTTCAAATATGCAATACGGTGTTAGTAACTATAGTCACCATACTGTATGTTACAACCCCAAGTTCTGTTTTTTCAACCAACTTTGAGGTATAATTTACAGACAATAAAATTCTCCTGTTTTAAGTGTTCATTGAGTTTTGACAAATGTATATACACATATAACTACCACCACAATCAAAATTTTATATGTATGTATATAAAATTATATATGTGGTCAAAGGTTTGCATTGAAATTGTCTGTGTCATTATTTGAGAGGGTGTTAAAGAAACACACATGTGCACACTCTCACACAAAGACCACACACTAATTTTGCAGTAATAATTCCTGTGCTGGTAATGCCTGGACCAAACAAGGAGTGTTTTCCCATTCTTAAAACAGAGTGTGTGTATTTTATTTCTTAAATCAGAGATTTTCATTAATCAAAAATGCTTATTTTCAGGATGACCTCAAAGCAACATTAACAGCAAGGAATCGAGAAGCTAAACAGTTAACTCAGTTAGAAAGAACACGTCAGCGAAATCCATCGGATCGACATGTTATTGTATCCTTTGACTTTTGATCTTTAAAAAAATGTTTTGTAAGGTATGCTGTACAAAAGTAAATATATATGGAAATTACGCATTTCTGCTTTTAAATGTGCAGAAAATTTTAATATAAAGGTTGAAAAGAAACACATGCATTTACAAATTCTCATTATAGAAATCAACTAATTATAAAGAGAATACACCACCTAATTCAATCCCCTCATATTGTTTTCCAGAAGAGATACTAAAAAAAAAAAAAAACACTTAAAACGTTGATGTTTTTATAAAAAGTAAGTTCAGAATTCTGAGTTTTTTTTTCACATGATGACTGAATATTAATTTTAAAATGAACTTAAAGATCTATCATGAATGCAATATATCAATGCCCTGTCTGCCCCACTTTTGAGAAAAGGAAGGAAGAGTCATTTTTCCCCAGTATAATTCCTTTCACCTTTAGAAACAATAACAATGTGAAACCACAATTAGGACTAGCAGCCAAAGACCTTCAGGAGATTCTAGAGTAAAATTGAGGTTCATAGCTGGACACAAAAGGATCTAGATAGGGCTGTCTACTGTAACAAGGCTCTTCTGTTAAGAATGATGTGCCTTGTTCATGACTAAACAATAGAAAATAGTGCCTGGCTAATTGCCAGCAATTGGGATAAGTGCAGTTGTATAGAAAGTACTAATTTATCCCGCTGCCTCTTTTTCCCATTCCTTCTTATGTCTCCTTCCTACTTCCTAAAGGTTTTTACTGCCCAGCTCAGCCAGAAACCACAGGAGGAGTGGCTCTATGGGGGCATTTGAAGTTGCAGAGCACCTCCATTCCTGAGGGGAATCCCTTGAGCAGTGATTTGGGACTATACCAATTGCCTGGTCCTCCTTCCTTTGGACCAAAGGTACATATGCCCAACCTTGAAATAAACAGAAGTGGGCAGCCATAGGGCTTGGAAGTGCCCATTGGAGGCTGGGACAGGAACATCTCATTGAGGCTTAAGATCTACAACTAGATTATGGAGTCTGGGTTTTAAGCAAGTCAGGCAAACCAGAGAATGATGAAAAATTTATGACTGACAACTAGGGACTAAGGGAGAGACCAGGTTGTCACCAGTTTTTAAGAAAGAGTTCAAAATTTTATTGTTTTGTTTGGAGGAAAATATATAAAGGCAGGAAAAATGTCACATCTGGAATCCTGAGTAGTTGGTAGGATTGAATCGGGTAATGGTATGGAGACTCAACACAGAAATGAATATTCCTAAGACAAGGATGTTTCTGACTTAGATGGTCTGTTGTGAACACTGCCGTGGAGGAGGTAGTCTTACACTGTAGATGAAACTAGAATTGGGTTCCCATGGGGGGAAATAAATACAACAAAGGAATAGATTATTGCTGTAGGTGAACTGCTGTGCTCACTGGGAAGAGTGGATTTTGACAACCTAAGACTATTATAGAAAATGACAATCTAAATATAAACATATTCAATATAAATATAAAAATATCCACTCATAGCATTACAGAATATTTACCAGGATGGACCCTTAAAATTCATCTGACAATTCAAAAGAGGTATGTTAAAGTTGAGTATGTAAAATAACATGGAGGAGCACTGATAGAAGAGGATGGGGTAAAGAAGAATCTCAGGGCTCTGGCTCACCGTTTCAGAAGCCATTTTTTCATTAAATATACTGATATCTCTACTCAGAGTTATATCATAGTATCTTAATCAAAAGCATTTGCTACTCAACTTGACCCATTATAGGATTTTGAAGAATATTCAGAAAAAAAGAAGAAATAGAAACCCATATCCTCTTTGCTAAAAATAGCTGTATAATTTTGGGTGAGTTGCTATGCCTAAGTAAAAGGATTTGAGACTTTCAGAAACAAATAGTAGTTGCTGGAGGGTGGTGGAAGAGTAAGATGTACCAGCTGTAGTTTCTGCTTCCCCACTCTCCCTTGGTTTAGCCAATTCTGCCTACCCATCTAAATTTTAAAACTGTTTCTTTTATCAATAAAATGGGGAGGGCAAAGACACAAGTCAAAAGGAAGTAGTCACAAGTGAAGAACTATATGAGTCACATGTAATAGTATTAAGAAGTTAGTCTGCTTGCGTATTCTCATTAGTAGGTTAACGTGCATCAAATAACTTAGAAATTTTTCATACGAATCTATAAAGGAGCTCTATTTTACTTTTGAATTTCCTGTGATGAAGGTATATTTTTAAAAATCTCAAGCCCAGCAATATAGAAAATTATTTTTGATTACTGGGTATGATTAAAAGTTAAAAGTTTAGGGGCGCCTGGGTGGCTCAGTCGTTAGGCAGCTGCCTTCGGCTCAGGTCAAGTCCCACATGGGGCTCCCTGCTCAGAGGGGAGCCTGCTTCTCCCTCTCCCTCTCCCCCTGCTTGTGTTCCTGCTCTTGCTGTCTCTGTCTCTGTCAAATAAATAAAATCTTTAAAAAAAAAAAAAGTTGAAAGTTTATATGGTTTTAAAAAACTTTACACCCTATATGGCAAATGTACACACACATACGTATAAAAATATTCTTTTACACTTAGTATCTTAAAATCGTTCATTTGAGTAAATCTAAATGTAAGAGTACATAATCACTATGAAGTTATAATTAATGTATAATTGCAAGATTATATAATTCTGTGAGCATATGATTTTAATTTACTTTAAAAAATTGTTCTCTTTGAAATGTATTTTTTCCTTTATGAAAAATTTCAGTCACAGGTGGGTAATAAAGTGGTGTGTCAAGAAATGGATCCTTATAGTAAACTCTTTTACTTATTTCAATTTATATCTTTTCTTGAAAGCAAGGGCTAAATGTCAGAATGATATGTGTCACTAAACTTTGATGACAAATGCACATTTTTCCCATGGATTAATTATTAAAGGATGATATTTGATACTTTTGAGTAAATATACTACATTAGTATAGGAAACAAAACTATTAGAAAGAATTTAATCAGAAAATTAGGCTATGTTTTTTAAAACCTCTACTGTTTAACAAAATATTTTAAATATTTTTGGGCAACACTGTTCTAAAGTAAGAGGTGCTTTTTTAAGAGAAATACATGAGTAGATTGGAAATGTTCTGCCCTTTACTGTAGCCACTAGCAATATATGGCTATTGAGCTCTTGAAATGCAATTAGAGTAAATGAGGACATAGTTTTTAAATTTTCATTTAATCTTAATGTAAATAGCCACATGTGGCTGCTGGCTACCACTTGACTATACAGTAGTATGAGTGTTGTCATTACAATATATGAAGCAAAGCATTAGAGTTGTCATCTAATTTGTTACTGGTATATATATCTTTTGTACTAAGGACTAACTAAATGGTAACAGTGTCGTATTGTTAGCTTCTAAGAAGAATATACAAATATACCCCATGCTGAAATAAATATTTATAGTATATATTCTGCCATATCTGATTAGGATATTATAAGATTAGAAACATTTAATGCATTTGGAGAACTAGAAATTAAGTCATGGGTCCTTTTTTGGAGAGAAAGCGTTAAAGGGGAAAGAATGAGAAGAAAAAGAATAGAATGATAAATGACATAGACAGTGAAATAGGTGAAAGCAGTAGAAAATATAGAAAATTGTTTTACAGTAAATAATCCAAGGGTAATATAGGGGAAAAAATGGGTTTTGTAGGAAGAAAGGGAAGGAGTTTTGGTTTCTTTCGTGTGAGGTCAGGAATCATGTCACTTAATAGATTTAAAGTTCTTTATTCTGCACGTGCTTATTATATAAATCATCTTATTTTATATGGTAAAATATATTATTGAACAATTTACAGTTGTTATGCCAAAAAGCCAGTAGTGCAATGGTAACATTTACAAATAGACTCAGTTGAATGGATTCTAACTTGAATTTTTTTTTATCTTTGGTTGGGGAATTCTTTTGCAGGCAGAAACTGAATTGCAGAGAGCTACAATGGATGCTACCCGAACAACTCGTCATCTGGAGGAAACTATTGACAATTTTGAAAAGCAGAAAATAAAGGATATAAAGGTAATAAAGTAACTTAAAGTTCAAAACATGTTTTCTAATGTTATTGTTTCATTTAAATGTATAAAAAATTTAAATTACTAATTTTTTTAGCCCATAGTCTATATGAAAAAGATACTATAAATAAGAAATATCAAATGTTATTTTCCCATTTCCTCAGATACTCAGCTTGTTATCACAAGTACTGTTTAATCAAAGGAAACTAACATTTATGTTCTTGTGCATCCAGTGCTATTACAGGCACCAAATATGTATTATCTTTTAATCTTATAGCAACCTCATAAGAATGAGGTGGTGTTATCCATATCTTATGAAATTTAAGCAGAGATATAAAGTAATTTACCCAAAGTATCATAGCCAAAAATCTGAACTATAAACAATTATGTATTTTAAAAATCTGTGCTTTCCATTATAATACACTCTCATTAAGTACTCTCTAGTAACTACATCTTATCAAATAAATGAATAGGTGAGGGTAGCCAACCACATAAAGTTGCATCCACCATGATATGGTATCACAAGAATTGCCTTATTTTATTGTAAAAAGCCAGTAGATTTGACACCCTTGGGATCATGGACTTCAGAAGGTCTTCAGTGACTTTTTCATAGGCACCTGGACAGATTTGGAGGATTGCTTGTGACCATAGTAAGTCCTTTAAAACAAGTCATCTAGGATGTGTTTTGGCTCACTGCAAATTTTCCAGGATCAAGCTTTAAAGAAAAATATTTTTGTCATTTTATAACTATTAACAAAGAAAACATCCTGCTTTCAAAAGTTATGTTCTTATCAATAAAATAAGCACCATATGCCACTTAATAATCATCATTCCTTTTTAAAGTCCATGAATTAACATTCATTTGCACCTTCCCCACCCCCCCCCTTCATAGTTTCAAACAATTTCAGAACTTTGATTTTTCTGATAGCCATGCTCAAAGGTCTCTAGTTTGGTCCTGAAGACCAAAAACCTTTTTTTAAAGCCTCTCAATTCACTTTGCACTCTGCTGTGTAATGCATGAAGAGCATCTCAGAAAGCTGCCCTGAGACAAACTCCATTTACTGAGGTGAGAGAGTGTGGGTGGGATATAATGTTTTACACTTGCTGACATCATCTCTTAAATTGAGGGGGAAAGGAAGGTTATTAAAATAAATTAGCTTTAACCTGAACGATGAGAATGGAGACTTGTGAGGTATGCTTGATTCCATTGCCACCTAAGGGCTTCGTTAGTGGTGGCAGTCTGATTCCTCACGTGGATCCACCACTGCTCCTCATGCCCGCAAAATTTTCTTTTACACGTGGCAGTCTGTCTCTAATCTTTGGGCTCACTTCAGGTTCAGACTACCTCTACAGATGTTTTTAATTCCCTGAGCAACCACCAGTTACAAAATGGGCAGAGAGTGAGTGAGTGCAGAATTCCCAACTGCAATTCCTACAATTCCTGAAGCATTAGGACATAGAGGGACTGCAGAGTGGAGGGTGCACAAAGAAGAAAGGGGCTTTCAAGCTTTTCTCTTTGCCTACGGTATTATGCCCCTGGAAGGAAGTCTCTTGGTGGTCACCAAAAATGTAAGACAAGAAGAAACCTACTTTTTAATAAATTGAGATAGAATTCATACACCATACAATTCACCCATTTAAAATGTACAACTCAGTGGTTTTTAGTGTGTTCCAATATGTGCAGCCATTACCACTCAATTTTAGAACACTGTTATCACCTCAAAGTAAGACCTAGTACTTTGCTGCTTCCCACACCCCAACGCTCCCATCCCCACCCCAGCCCTAAGTAACCACCACTAATCTGAAGTCTCTATGGATTTGGCTATTCTGGCCATTTCATGTGAATGGAATCATAACATGGTTTTTATAACTGGCTTCTTTCACTTAGCATGCTTTCATTATTAGCTATATATATATATATATATATATGTTATATGTATATTAGCTATATACATGTTTTCATATCATAGCATGTATCCTATCAGTGTAAATCATTCCTTTTTATGGCCAAATATATTCCATTATATGGATATAACCACATTTTGTTTATCCATTCATCAGTTGATGGACATTTGGGTTGTTTCTACCTTTGGGCTATTTTTTTTTTTTTTTTAAAGATTTTATTTATTTATTTGAGAGAGAAAGAATGAGAGAGAGCACATGAGAGGGGGGAGGGTCAGAGGGAGAAGCAGACTCCCTGCCGAGCAGGGAGCCCGATGCGGGACTCGATCCAGGGACTCCAGGATCATGACCTGAGCCGAAGGCAGTCGCTTAACCAACTGAGCCACCCGGGCGCCCACCTTTGGGCTATTTTGATTAATGATACATTCATGTACAAGTTTTTGTATGGACATATATTTTAATTTTTCTTACATATATATCTAATTAAATTGCTGGATCATATGGTAACCCTATCTTTAATCATTTGAGAAACTTCCTGCACCATTGTACATTCCCACCAGTAATATGAGGGTTCAGATTTTTCTGCATCCTCACCAGTACTTGCTGTTCATCAGACTTTTTCAGTACAGCCATCCTAGTGGGTGTGAAATGGTATCTCATTGTGGTTTTCAGTTGCATTTCCCTACTAATGCTTATTGGCCATTTGTATATCTTCCTTGAAGAAATGTCTATTCAGATCCTTTGCCCATATTTTAATTGGGTTGTCTTTATTATTGAGTGGTAAAAATTCTTTATCTATTCTGGATACAAGTCCCTTTTCAGATCTATGATTTGAAATTATTTTCTCCCATTCTTAGGGTTCTTTTCAATATCTTGGTGTTCCTTGAAGCAGAAAATTTGTAATTTTGATGAAGTCCAATGTATTTTTTGTTGTTGTGGCTTATGTTTTGTCATATCTATCAATCCATTGCCAAATCTGAGATCTTGAAGATTTATCTGCTTTCTTCTAATAGTTGTATAGTTTTCATGGTTCAATTAAGCCTTTGATCCATTTGAGTTAAGTTTTATATATGGTGTGAACTGAAGGTTAAACTTCATCTTTTTGCATGTGACTGTCCAGTTGCCCAAGCACGATTTTTGAAAAAGCTATTCTTTCCCATTGAATAGTCTTGGAACTCTTGTTGAAATGGTTTTATTTCTGGACTTTGTCTTTCATTGATCTATAGGTCTCTCCTTATGCCAGTACCACACTATCTTCATTAGCATTGCTTTATATGAATTTTAAAATCAGGGTGTATGAGGTCTCCTTTGTTCTTTTTTAAGATTGTTTTGCTATTCTGGATCTGTTATAATTCTGTATGAATTTTAGAATCAGCTTGTCAGTTTGTATAAAGAAGTCAAGTGGGATTCTGGTAGGGATTGCATCAAATCTGTAAATCAGTTTGGGGAGTACTGCCGTCTTAAAATTAATTTTTCCAATCCATGAACATGGGATATTTTTCCATTTATTTAAATATTCCTTAATGTATTTTTAACTGTGTTTGTAGTTTTCAAAGTATAAGTTTTGTGCTTCTTTTCTTAAACTTTTTCCTAAGTATTTTGTAATTCTTGATGCTATTGTAAATGGATCTGTTTATTTAATTTCATTTTTGGATTGTTCATTGCAAATGCACACAGAAATAATTTATGTTTGCACACTGATCTTATATTCTGCAACCCTGCAGAACTCATTTATTAGCACCGATAGTTTTTTAGTAGATCGCTTAGGATTTTCTACTTACAAGATTATGTCATCTGTGACAACCTACACTTTAAATGCAGACCCCCATGATCTAGCAAACTTCCAGAAATGGTTTCCAGAGGTTGATATTGAACTCTGTTATGGTTCTGAATTCCCCTTTTATACATCTTTCCTCCTCAGTATCAAATTGTTTCTTTTCCAAGTTAGGCCTCATTTGAGATCTTTTATGATGAAGAGGGATGCACAAATCCCATACCAGAAGCCTCAAAGACAAGTCAAAAAGAGTTACATTATTGCCCCCCTTTGTTGATGTTAAGCATGTCTCACATTTCTGTTTATGAGAAAAATTCTTAGAAAAGTAAAAATCGTTGATGCCACTCATAATTTTGAGAGAAACATCAGAACATTCTTATTCTTACCTGTTATCAGGCTACTGCTTCAGATGGGGACAGAGCTTCTGGCTCCTTCCTTAACTTCCCAGGGGGGCAGAATGAGTGAGCACTGCTGGTAACTGTACTACTGTGTTCGAGGTGGGTTTAATTTACAAGTCCATCTGAATTTTGGTAGCAGCATTAATCAGCAAGGTAGCACAATTTTTAGATACTTTTCATAGGAACCTTGCAAAAAATTTGTCTTTCTGAGAAAAATTGTTATGGAACTTATTGTACACAATGTGAATGAAAAATCACAGTCCCTGGGGTGCCTGAGTGGCTTAGTCCACTAAGCAGTTAAAAATCCCGACTCATGATTTTGGCTTACGTCATGATCCCAGGATCAGGAGATGGAGCCCCACACTGGGCTCCATTCTGGGCATAGAGCCTGCTAAAAATTCTCTCTCTCCCTCTCTGCCCCTCCCCCTGCTCATTCCTCCTCCTCTCTCTCTTAAAAAAAATCACAGTCCCATTTGCTTCCCATGTAATCGGAAAAGTCATCAGTTATAGGGTGAATGTCAAGAGAATTTCAGATCTATAGAAAAGATCTTGACCAGGGGTGACTCCTAGAACAGAGAGGGACAGGAATGCAGTATGTGGCAAAGTAGCTAACGTGAGCAAGAAACATCTTCTAAATTTAATTTTTAAATGCTTTATTTTAAATCACGATAAATTTTTTTCACAAAATTATTGAGAAAAATGTAATAATCCTACTACTCAGAAATAATCAGTTAGCATTCTGGTTTATATCATTCCAGTTTTTCTTCTATGCACATATACACAATAGATATGATAACAAATTTTCTTAGGTATTGACTATGTCACATATTATATGCATTTTATGTGGATAAACTCATTTACTCCTCACATCCTTATGAGGAGCATGATAGCATTTCCCCTGTACATAGAGCTATATTTAAGTGGACCACACTGTATGTAGCATCACTTTTTAAAATTTAATATATATCATGGGCATATTTGCTAAGAAACAGAGATGCATATCATCCTTTTTGGTATCCTCATAGTATTTTCCTATGGATATATTACTTTATCTAACCAGTCCTTATTGGTGGATATCTAGGTTACTTTTGCAATTATAAATCTCATTGCATCATTAAACATTGGCCTTTTTGTTGATCCAGTTATTCTTTTCAGATCAATTACCAGAGTGGCATTTCTGATTCAAAGAGCATGCACCCTTTAAATTTTGATACCGTCTGTCCACAAAGCTTTAAACTTATGTCCACAAAATTTTAACTAGCATTTCTACAAAACCTTGCATGAGTAACCCAGTGTACTAATGAAGAGTAGCAGTATTTTTAATAATAACTAATCTGACAGGTGAAGGAATCAGTGTCATCTTAATTTGCAGTTACTACTAAGATGGAATATTTTCATATATTTAATGACACATTTCTTCTTTAGTAAATTACCCACATTTTTCCTTAGCCTATATTTTTATTGAATATTGGTATTTTTCATATGAATTTGTAAAGTCTTTATATTGAAAAAACTAACCCCTTATATTATAGAGAAGATATGTTGCAAATGTATTTTCCCATTTTGTTTATGGTGTGTTTTTGCCTTAAAGTTTTATTTTTGTTGCCAGATCTGCTGGTCTTCTCCTTTTTGGTTTCTGACTTGGTGTCATGCTTACAAAGGTTGTTTTCATCCTTAAGTTTGTATAAATACTTGCTTATATTTTCTTCTAGTATTTGTGATATCTAAAAAAGTTTTAAATATTTAAGCATTTTATATCTGGTAGTTGTGTTTTGCATATGGTATGAGGTAGATATCTAATTTCATTCTTTTCAAGTAGATAAAATTTCTCTTGACATCATTTATTGAATAGCCTCTATTCTGGAGAACCATTATTTCCCCTTTACTTGCCAAAATGTTAGACCTTTTATGACTTTTTGGTTAGAAGTCTTACTTGCTAATTAAATCCTATGGAGGCTTTAATATTAGGAAAAGGAACATTTTCTAACTTAGCAAGTGTACTTCTTGAGTAATAAAAATAGCTAACTTGTTTTGAGCACTTATTCTAAACCAGTTACCATACTGTACTTTTTCTTGGATTATCTGATTTAGTCCTTAACCCCAAAACCTCTGAGGTGGTACTGTTGTTATCCCATTGTAAGAATGAGAAAAACTAGGGAAAAGAACATATTATATAAACTGCTTAATATTATATAGCTCTCATGTTTGTCATGATTGGAACCCAGATTTATCTTAATCCAGAGCCTATATTCTTTACTATACTCTCCTGCTTTACAGAATACTTCCAACAGGTAAGAATTTCAGATTAGCTCCCCCATCCCCCACCAATAAAAATTAAGTATGTGCCCAAATTGCCTTCTGGTCACACAAAATAAAATTGAAAACGGGAAAAAAAAGAAATCATTAATGCTTCTGTCCCTGATCATACTGACCCATTCCAGGTAAGATTATATGAGATCACTGAAAGTTAGCTGTATTTATTTGAGGAAAATTATTTCTAATTATGATTGGTTCCTAGAAAGTTCTACCACCCTTCTGGTCATTCACTGAAAATAATTTTATTTCAAAAACATGCTTTTTATATTCTTTCTTATATTAGTTGTCATCTAACTTTTAATGTTCCTTGCTATTATTCTCCTTCTGCCTATTTTCGGATATTTTATGAAATTCTAACTAGAAAGAGTATGATTGGCAGTATTCTTTTCTGACTATACTCAGAGATATAACTCTCCTCTGTGATAATCTTTAGGTTTCATCGACTCTTGGGTCAAAAATTCCAAGTCTGGGATACTAGGTTACCAGTACTACTGATTTCCCACGACTGTTTCTGACAGAAAAATAAACAGTATAAAAAATCAGTAGAGCCATTCTCCTCTTATTTAGGTGTTATAATACAGGTTTTGTCAAGAAATAAAAGTTCAAACCATAGAAGATTAAACCAAAGTATCACAAAACTTGAGAGTGATTTCCCCCCACCTTCTAAGTAGTAAATAATAGCCATTTATAAAGATAATTTATAAAGTACTTATCACTAATTAAAGCTAAATTTTGAAATTGGAAAATGGTAACAGACTAAAAGTTGATCAGTTTCTTAAAATGAGAATGCAGTAGTTTCTCTAATTAGAGGATATGAATAAAGAAAATAATGTATTGACAGACATATCTACGTATTTTTCAAGGCTTATGTGCTAAGGGGAATATAAATCCTATAAAATGCTAGTATTAAATAACTGTTAGTTCAGAGATGACACAGAGATTTTGACCATGAGAAATTTATTAACTATATTCACATATTTGAAAAATATTTTAAAATATTCACATATTCCACAAAATTACCACAGTGGAATAGAACTGAAGCCTAAATCTACAGATTTAGGTGTAATAAGGTTGTAAATGTTTGGATTTCACTAGTTACTAAATAGTGTATCTATTAAAGATTTAGAATGTCATTTGTGGAAATATTTAAAAATAGGAGTAACAACTCACTTGAGTTAATCGATTAAGCTTAATCCCTTATTTGAGGCTATTTTATTTCTCAAGTACTTTTATAGCATAAGGTAAACACCTTCTCTTCTCTATCCACGTAAGTAAACAGATGGTCTGTAAATATCCAAGAAAAACTAAAACATAGTTGACTATGTAACACTGTAAAATGTGATTCTCCAACCTCCCTCTGTACTTACCTGAAACAAGTTTAAGGGTTTATTGTATAATTCTAAGCCTAAGTAAATGAAAAAATTTTGTTCCAGCCTTGAATAAAAATAAAGTCAAACTATATCTATAGTTTTTTGTATAGTTCTTTATTTACTAAATGTAGAAAATCTCTAAATTTAAGATTTAGAAGGAAAAATGTAAGTCTGTGCTTGATTGTTCCCATTACCTAAAATGAGCTGCAGACCAAGAACCAAGTAGGAGTCTTCAGTATTTTGGCTTATCATTGGCTCCTAGTTCTGCTGTTTTCCCTCTAGGAGTTTCCACACTCCTAAAGGGCACTCGACTCCTTTCTAGCTAGGCAGCTACCTTAGGAAGACTGACAACTAAGTGAGTCTCTAAGTCCCAGTCCTAATCACAAGCCAATTCACCTCGAAGGTATTTCCTGGATATCTGGAGATTCTTGGGCATAATGCTGCTTATTAGTTGCCACTGCAGTATGCCAGAATCCTCTGTGGCCTACAGGAATTGACAGTAAGGGTCACTGTTGAGTCATAGTTGTGTCTTACCCCAGAGCCCAATCTTTGCAGACCAGAAGAGATACTTTTCTGCTACAGATCTGTTTACATTGAGTAGTGATCAGAAACCTATTAGTACTCCCTTAAATATTCTTCTAATCCTTAAGAAAGAATGGAGATGGGGGTGGGGGAATTAAAGGACACTAAGGGATAACTAACACTGTCTTCCAAAGTCAGGACCATTCCTATCTGGGTAGTAAACACAGGAGAGCAGGAATGAAGAGAAATGGATATTTGACTCTTGTCTTCTATAACCCACCTCTTCTCTCTTGCCCCTTTAAGGACAATGCTTGAGTATTTTCTACCTTATTCTTATTCTGCCCACTTCTTTCTACTTTAATGCCCTGATTTTTTATTTTGATAAGGGACAAGATAACAAAAGGATAAGATCCTATTTTATTGAAAACTTGTCTGGTTTGTATCCTTTCCTTACCTACCGACTACCTCACCCCTGCTTAGATCAACATGTACATCTTCATTCATTCTCTTAGTGCATCATCTTCCTTGTCATAAGTTATCAAGTTCATAGGGTTTACGTGCAGTTTATTTGTGAAAGAAATGATTGATTCCAGCAAGAATAGCACAGTACAGTAAGCAAGAACTGTAACCTTTGAAGAATCAGACCCAAGTTTCAACATTCTAGCTGTGAGCAACACTAGGCAAGTTATATATTTGTAAACTGGAAGGCTCTATGCAAATCCATGATGCTATTATCAGTGGTAACAATATAATTACCAAGTAATTCTTTTGTGGTTAGAGAATACAAGAACACATAGAAACATGATGGGATATAATTCCTGTCTAAAAAACATTCTATTGTTTAAACATCAGTTGGAATTACAAAATACCAGGTTTAGAACTGACCTGCTTTATCTAATACTTCTAAACATATGGTGACAGAGTAGTACATAATGGTATATACATTTTAGTCAGATCTTTTTTTATCATAAATGTCAATTACAAGGTATACAAAAACTAACTTAAAAAATAAGAGGGAAGTAAATGGTCAGATAGGAAATATTTTGTATAATTTCCAAGGTTGTGCTATAAAAGGTCTTTCCAACTATTTTTATTCCCGTTATCTTTTGTCATTTGCCCTGTGGAAAAAGAGATACCTTGGTATTTCATAAAATGCCAAGACTATAGTAAGGAATAAATTTACTAAATTCACAAATTCATATGATTGTTTAAATTCAAATCTTTGGTTTTTTTTTTTTAGACTATATTTTCAGAATTTATCACTATTGAAATGTTATTTCATGGCAAAGCTTTAGAGGTCTACACTGCTGCCTACCAAAACATACAAAAGATTGATGAAGAAGAAGATTTGGAGGTAAGACTATGTCTATCCAAGTTCAGTTCTTCTATTAAGATGGACATATTTAAAAGAAAGCATTAGGTTGTGTGGGTAAAAATAACTTAAAGTAAATAACTTAAAGTAAAATAACTTTGAGCACTACAGTGGTTTATCTTACTGTGTGAAGTCCCAAATAGCTGAACTTTTATGATTTTCTAAGTATGTGTTTTTAACTTTTCAAATTAACCATGGTAAAGTTCCAAGAGTTAATTTATTAATAGCTAGTTAATAAGGCCATTATGTGAAACAATGTATCATTTTGACTGGTGATGTAAGTCACTTAAGTATACTAACAGTAACAATGATTTGTGCTAACATTTGAGTGCTTTATGCTATGCAGAATACCCAAAACTTCACATGAATTTTCTCATTCACTCCTCACACAATCCTATAATAAGGTAGGTGCTGTTGTTATTCTCATTTTACAGCTACAAAAACAGGTTTAGAGGCTTTAAGTAACTTAACTTGACCATAGACACTTAGCTATAAATAGCAGAATCAGGATTCTTAATCAATATGCTATGAAATAAATGTAGATTTATAATAAGACTTGCTTTGTACTGAGAGTTCAGTGCAAATCCAATTGGCCAACTAATGTTAGAGCATTTAAATATCTAAGCCTGGCTTCAGCAAGCACATCTGAAGAGTAAATATCCTACCCTCCTATCTTCTAAAAGGGAAGAAAAAAGGCAGAAAAGTATTTTTGCTAAAACAGGTAAAATATTGGAGATATACTTTGTCCACATTTTATCTCTGTAGTAGAAGTGAAAAAGGCCAGGTAGTTTCAAGATATAGCCAGAATTCTGTATTACTAAGTGATAGAATTTGGGAATGTCTGCCATTTGACAATTGTGAAGATTCCCCGAGTTGTTTATTTATTAACTGTCCATCATAAAGAACACCTGGGCCTTCTCTTCTCACTACTGCATTGGTTCCAGGAAACTTAAGTCAGTAAAATCAGATTACAGCTTGACTAAAATGAAGAAAGGCACATGTTTTAATATGTGTGTATAGGTTTTCCAGTGCCAAAATCTCATCTCCCAGTTTTATGTCAGTTATGCATATATGATATTTCTGTTTATTGTTTATCAATAGATGGCTTCCTAAGGGTCCAGTCCTTCCAAATACTAAAGCTAAGATCTCTTAATTTTCACTCCTTTCATGTCCTATTTTTTTAAAAAATAGATCAAGCTTATATGTGTCATTTGTAAAATAATAAAATAGCAAATGTTTATAAAATGATTACTTTGGACAGCTACTGATCTATGCATTTTAATTATATTTTAATTCTCCCATCAACTTTGATAGAAGTACTTACTGTCCTCATTTCTATGGAAGAGAAAACTGAGGCAGAATGAGGTTAAGAAACTTCCCAGAGAGTCCCCTAACTAGTAAGTAATATAGCTGGGAGCCAAACCCAGAAGTCTGACTACTGACACTGTGTTTGCATCCTCTCTATCCTGCGAAGAAAAGTGTGCTTCTTGATGAGTAATATGCACCATTCCCTACAAGAAACAACACTGCATGGAGTGGCAGGTTCAGAATTGATCCCCCACTTTTCCTACAAGACTGGAATCCTCTTTACAAGTATTTTCATTCTCCTTTTTTCTAAAATGCCCTTGAGATGCCATTTGTTAATGGTCACTAAAGTTCCTTCAATTCTTTTGGACCCTAAGATTTTCCTTCTCATTCCAGAGGTCCTAGTTAGGTTTTTTGTCACACCACTTCTCTTACTACTATTCTTAATCAGCTAGCTAGGTAGCTCGTGAGAGGAGAGATTCATAAAAACTAAAGATCTCAGGGCTGTGTGGCAGATAAGTTTTTGACAAAGTATCAACTTCCCCACTTTGTAGTGGGGCAGTATTGAGCAAGTTCTTCATACTTCAGCTTCCTTATCCCTAAAATGGAGATACAGTATTTACCTCATTAAATGTTCCTTCAACAACTGTTTGTTGAGCACCTGTTATATGCCAGGCAGCATTTGAAGTTCTGAGGATTTAGCATTATAAGTTAGAAATGGTCTGAGTTGTCAAAGCAAAAACTTAAAAATCTACCATGGAGTTCAGACACTAACGGGCATACCTCAGATTGCAGCAGTCCAGAACTCTGCAAAAGGAGTATCACAACAAAGCAAGTCAAATGAATTTTTTAGTTTCCCAGTGCATATAAAAGTTATGTTTACACTATACTATAGTCTGTTTTTTTAAGTTTTTTTTTTTAATTTATTTATTTGACAGAGAGAATGAGACAGAGAGCACATGAGAGGGGGGAGGGCCAGAGGGAGAAGCAGACTCCCTGCCGAGCAGGGAGCCCGATGCGGGACTCGATCCAGGGACTCCAGGATCATGACCTGAGCCGAAGGCAGTCGCTTAACCAACTGAGCCACCCAGGCGCCCCTGTTTTTTTAAGTTTTTAATTCCCGTATAGTTAATATACAATGTTGTATACTATAGTCTCTTAAGTATGCAATAGCATAAGATCTTTAAAAAAGCATACATACCTGAGTTAAATATTTTATTGCTAAAAAATGCTAACCATCATCTGAGCTTTCAGTGAGTCATAATCACTGATCACAGGTCACCATAACATATATATAGTAATAATAATAATGAAAAAGTTTAAACTACTGCAATAATTACCAAAATGTGACACAGAGACACGAAGTGAGCAAATGCTGTTGGGAAAATGGCACCGATAGACTTGCTTGAAGCAGGGTTGCCACAAACCTTCAGTTTGTAAAAAACAGAGTATCTGTGAAGCACAAACTATTTAAGTTTTATAATATGACCAGTCTCATAAAAAATATAGTGTGCTGTAAGTATATGTGATGGAGGATTCTAAATAGTCTGGAGAAATCAAAGAATGATTTCTCAATGAGAAGTTTGAGGGATGTGTAGGAGAACCCCTGGCAACCCTTTCAGGCAAAGGATACAGATAGATACACAAAGATCCTGAAGCATAACAAACTATAGGCATAAACTGTTACTATTATGCCTATAGAGATTGGCGTGGAGAGGAGAGGAGAGGAGTCTAGGGACAGCTGTGAGACCAGGGGAAGTAAAATGATACCAAACAGGTACCAAGAAGAAAAAGGATCCTTTAAATACAGGGTTTCTTGGAAGTAAGTAGAGAAAATATGTAGAGAGAAACAGAGAAAGAACTTGCTATTTTTCTTAGGTGGTCCATGCTTTACAAGAACTGCTGAGACTTAATCTGGCAGCAGCTAATTTTTTTGCAGTTAGGCATCTAGTTATATTACAGACCATCTTACCTTATTTGTTCTTCACATAAAAAAGCATTGTCAAGCTCATTTCCCCTTCAAAAGATCATCTCTGTGCAATCACTTCAGAACATCTTGAGACTCACTCCTAGAAGAGATCTTGGACCATATTGGGAAAAGCATTATTGCCAATAAATATTCCTGTAAATCTGTTGTTTTGCATTGAGATTAATTTTAGTATTTAACTGGTTTAGACTTTTATCTCATGGGTGTATACTGTCTTCCATTTCCCACTTTTAACTTCATCTTTGCTAGAACAGTTAAAAAAGGAATGTTGTTCTAACAAAAATATATCCTTTCCAAGTAACAGTTGATTAATGAGTCATCTAGTTTTTATATAATACCAGGGTGCCAGTGTTCCATATCTGGCACCAAAACATAATATTGAGTCCTCAGTAACATGTTAAATAATCTAATTAGCATGCCTGAAGTACCCTAAAACACAAGTCTCACCTGTGGGTCTAAGTCTCATCAATTTCTTTGGTGTCTTGCACCTCTCTAAAGTTTAAAGAAATGTGTAGAGACATCCTTAGGTTTTTTTTTTTCCCCAAAAAACATGGGGATTAAGGTCATGTTAACATCATTCATTTATCATGTTACTGTCTTAAGCTGGAAGGAGTTGAAAAGATAAAACAGGGCTCCTTGCTCTAGAGGAACTTAAAGCTAGTAGGAGAGATATGTAATTACAGAACAATGAAATGAAAGCTGTATTGAGGGTATGAACAATAGGAGCTAGAGAATACAATAGGAGAAATTGACTAGAGAATAGGAGAAAGCGGAAGATGGTATTTGACTTGGCTCTTGAATGATGAGTTTGCTGGAATTCTGGGGAATTCTGAGGAATCAGTATTGCAAAGGCAGAATAGAATATGTTCTACATATAGGTACATAGGCTAGAAGTGAAGAGTGATAGGTAGGTTTGAGTCATCTTAAGCCTTGCAGGTCACCTAAGGAACTTGGATCCTGGGTAGTCAGGAGCCAGAAAGTTTTTTAATAATATATTTTGGTCTTCAGTAAGCTAATTCTAAGTAAACTATAAAGAAAAATGTGTAGAGTCAATAAATTAAAATAGAAGTACCTCAGATGAGAAATTGAGGGGCAATCGCCAGGGTTTTAGTTTGGTCTACTAAATGTATGGTAACATCGTTCATTGTAAAGGTGAAATGTAGAACTACAATGTCCAACACAGTAGCCACTAGGCATATGTGGCTAAAGTTAAAAATTCAGTTCCTCATTCATATGAACCACATTTCAAGGGCTTGGTAACCACATGTAGCCCTTTTGGACAGCACAAAATAGCAAGGATTTCTATCATCTCAGAAAGTTCTACTAGACGGTGTTGGTCTAAGAGAACAGAAGGTAGTTGGGCCTGTAAGTATGGCTATCAGGAGAAAGCCCATAGAGAATTCCTTGAAAGGTAGGCTTTAAACGCTGTATAGATAAGATCTTTCAGAAAAAGGTGTAAAAAAAAAAACATGGCCTAAGGGAAACCCTTTAAAAATATTTAAGGTATAAGCAGTAGAAAAGGAGATGTGAAGAAGTAGGGCAGCTAGCACATGAAGAGTTTAGAGATGGCATGCATGGAAAAGAAGTTTCATAACAAGGTCAGTAAAGATCAAGACAGAAAGATGACCTTGGTGGTTTCTAGCAGGAGCAATCTCAGTGGAAGGTGAAAGCCTACTTGTATGTTTTTGACAAATAGAGATGAAGTTGAATATAAAAAAAGATTGATCTTGAACTTGTTTGCTGGGGGAAGGAACCTGTGGAGAAAGCAAGCTTTTGTTTTATGGTTTCAAGTTTTGCATATAGGAAATATGCGCCTTGGAAAGAATCAGAATGACATTTGCTTAAAAAGGGGGTTGGGGGAGAGGGTGAAGAGTTGAGGAAAAAGGGAGTGAAGCTGAAGAAATTCACATCTGATAACCTTACCTATTTGTATGTTAAAGAAATGGGAGAAGACAAAGATATAGACAGGCTTAAGAGAGTGGTATTTGGAACTGTTGCTTTAGGGAAAAAAACCCAACAAAGGTATTCCAGATTCTAGTGAAGTTGGAATGCATAAATTATACTGGCTTCAACTTACTCTTATGTGAATACTAGCAGAATACTGCAATCAAGTTAAATTGGTAAAAGTTGAGATAAGCAGAAGACAAAGAATCAAAGGTATGACTGACTTGCAGCCTCCCTACTGGCAAACATCCTCTTTGAGGGTAGCAACTTACACATTTCCTCAGCAAAAGCTCTCACGTGATGGTTTGAGGACCCATAGTCACCTTACCTGGCTCAAATAAACTTTTTAGCTTTCATCTTTACAACTTAAAATACTGTTTGTATTGGGGCATCTGGGTGCCTCAGTTAAGTGTCTGACTCCTGATTTCGGCTCAGGTCATGATCTCAGGGTCATGAGATCGGGCCCCAAGTAGGCTCCTCGCTGGGCATGAAGCCTGCTTGGGATTCTCGCTCTCCCTCTGCCTCTCCCTTGTATGTGCGCTCTCTCAAATAAATGTTTAAAAATATATATTTTGTATTTAATTTTTTTTAATTAAGAGTAATAGAAATTTTGTCCTGGGAGGTGGAGGTGGGTGGATGAGCTTTTGCGGAGGAAATGTGTTAAGTTGCTAAAAAAAAATCTTAACTAAGAGGAACTTAATATGGCTTTCTGGATTTCCAGGGTTTGATATCTACTTTATAATGTTGCTTTATCATTCCAACAGGTTTTCCGAAATTCTTTGTATCCACCAGATTATGCATCCCGTTTAGATATTGTAAGAGCAAATTCAAAGTCACCTCTTCAAAGATCACTCTCAGCTAAGTGTGTATCTGGAACGGGACAGGTAAGCTAGAAACCATACATAATTTAAAGGAATTTGAGCAGCTGCCTTTGGTGGTGTTCAGTACTAAAAATGTTTCCTTTAAGTCCTGACTTAATATAACTTACCCTCCTACCTTCTTACATAAAGTAATGGAAGATTACACTAGGCGCAGCTCTCTTATCTCTTTATCTTGTATACTATAGCACATAATACTCTCTAAAGCAGAACATGTGAGAGCAGAAGTGGAAAGGACAAGAGAATGCGAATCTAGATTTGTTCTGCAGTATAATATGAAGAGCACAGATTCTGAAGTCAAACTGCTTAGGGTTTAAAAATTCCACTATCATGACTTACTGAAAATTATACCTAAAAAAGATCTTTTGCTAAACATTATCTTAGATACAGAAGCACATTATCTTTAGGTAAGAGTCAATTTTCTCATTTCTTCCACACCCAGAAAACCTGAGTTACCTGGGGGCTAAAACTGGGAGGGGTGAACAACCTTGTTCTCTAAAAGGCCACAGAAAAAAATGGGCCATATGGTCTATGTCCCAAGTAAGGGCAGCCATAAACAGTATATTAACAAGTCAATTTGGCTGTTACAGTAAAACTTTATTTACATAAACAGGAGGCAAAATGGGGTATAGCTTGCCAACTTCTGATCTAGAGATCTATACCCTTTTTCATACCCAGCATTCAGAATTCAAAATTGAGCAAAATATTTTCAAAATTTAAATTTTAGGTAAATGTGACCCAATACCTTCTATTTTCATTTGGTTCTCCTCTAAGCATTTGTTTACTCATTTATTTACTGCTTTCTATGTATGCCTCTCTCCCCCAACCAACTTACATTTTTATCATTCCAGCATAAGGTGCCTTACACATTAAGTTCCATATATCTAGTATCATAGTACATACAAAGTTTGTTTCTATTTCGAGCTAATGTTACCAAAATTAGCTAACATCTGTGTAGTACTTTAAAAGTACATCATTCCAGGGTTTCTTGACCTCCACACTATTGACTTTGAGCCAGATAATTTGGCAAGGGAATGGGGAGTAGTATCCTGTGTATTCTAAACATGTTCAGCAGCCTCACTAGCCTCTACCCACAAGATGCCAGTAACACACACAAACACACCCCCCAAGATGTGACAACAGTGTCTCCAGATATTACCAGATGGCCCTCAAGAAAGGTTTGAAGCAAGACGACCCAAGTGGCAATGGTCAGGACTTAAAGCCAAGTAGTGAATTCAGATTCTCAACTCATTCCATTTAAATCATAGTATTAAATTTTAATATTTCAGCTACCTAGCTGAAATATTCTTGGGAGTTTTTGTTATCCCTTTGAGGATTCTCATTGAAATGCCTATTTTTGTGACCCAAGAACTATTTAACCTAAAATATATTTGCCATAATATCCTGAATCTGTACCTTTTCTCTGAAGTATTTTATGTTACTAAAGTGCTGGTATCCAACTGGAATCTAATGGTTAATTTCATATTTTTGCTCAAAAATAACATGATAAATGAATGAAAAAACTGTGACTCTTTTCAGCCTTAGAGTACAATAATTCGTAGGGAAGTTTCATTACTAGAAATTATCTTCCTGAAATACATGTTCTATGTGCCCTTCTCTGTAAGAGCATATTAAAAAGATACCAAGCATGTAAACATATTTTAAGTTAATATATTTTTTAATGTGTTAACTTTTAACAGGTATCTACCTGTCGACTAAGAAAGGATCAACAGGCAGAAGATGATGATGAAGAGGATGAAGACTTAGATGTTACAGAAGAAGAAAATTAATTTTCTTAAGTAAACTTCACCTTTCAGGTTTCATCTTAAATGACTTGGAATCCAGAATTACTACACTGTAAAACTTTATACTGGCTTCATACACGTTAAACCTCAAAATGAAATCCCACTGGAAATGAAAATTAAAGGAAATTTGTGCTGACCAAAAATGAAGGTTTTAAAAAATATTACACACCAGTCATTTCAACATCCTATCCAACAGTATGTGATTTTTGTATAGGTTACATTTAAAAAAAAATTATGTATTTCAAAAGTATTTCATATTAATGCACTGTACATAGTTGTGGTTGCAGTATAAGTAGATGACAAAAAAACAAGAGATCTAACAATTTGACTTGCTTCTTTTGCTTTCATTGCCAAAAAAGGGTCTTTAGTCATTCTGATTAAATACAAATTCTATTCCATAAAGCCTTAAAAAAAAAGACAAGGGTTTTTTTTCCTTTCCTTTTTTTCACTTTTACTACAACCTTAAGTTTCATTGCTTGATAATTTACTTTTCAACAAGACTGTTATTTCTTCTGATTAAAGGTAATGGGACACTAAGGTATCAGTGTCTTAAATTTTAGATTAAAATTTAGCGTAAATTTTAGATTCAAAAAGAAAGTTACACTCAGCCTGATTCTGGTTTTAAAATGAAAATGATTATCATACTAGGGAATTATCCACAAAATTACAACTTTTGGAAAGCTGTAATTTGGTGGAATGTTGCCTAAGAAAACATCATGGAGGGCGCCTGGGTGGCTCAGTCGGTTAAGCGTCTGTCTGCCTTAGGCTCAGGTCATGATCCCAGGGTGCTGGGATCGAGTCCCACATCGGGCTCCTTGCACGGCAGGGAGTCTGCTCCCCTCTCTCTCTGCCCTTCCTCCCTGCTGGTGCTGTCTCTCAAATAAAATCTTAAAAAAAAAAAAAGACAAAAGGATTACTATACATAATACTTTAAGCAATGTAAAATTAAGTTTCTTTTAGACCAGACTTAGGTTGGCAAACTTAAAGGGCTAGAGTAAATATTTTTATAATCTGTGGGCTGAGAAACGAAATCAAGGCTAGTAACATAGGTACTTATGCCCTAGGCGGGTGGGGTGGGGTGGGGTGGAGGACCACCCTGCCCTAGGTGGGTGGGGTGGGTGTCTTTATGATAATCACCTGTGACCAACAAAGAATAACTGAGACCTAAAAAGGAAGTAAGCCATTGAAAGTGTTATCAATAGAGATGTTAAAAGGATTTAAGTTCCGTGGTTAGCTTTCTATAAAAGACTAACCCTAAAGACCCTCATCAGCAACCCTGTTGGGACCCCTCTCACTTGAGAGCTTTTTCTGTATCTTCACTTAATAAACTTCTATCGCTTTTCTCACGCACATACACATAAAAATGTAACCATCTTTAAAAATGTAAAAACCTTTCAGCTTCCTTGTAAAAAAAAAAAAAAGGTAACCTGACCAGTTACTTAGCCTATAGGCCTCCATTTCTTATCTCCAAAATAGGTTTAAGTTTATTAGGGTTATTGAGAATAAATGATATCATTAATTCATAATTATAGATCATAAATATATAGTATCTAATGCAGCTCAGTAATAACTAACATTTAATACAAAGATGGAGGTAATGGGCTCACTGCTTAATAGGTGATAGGTGAACCAAGAGCCACTGCTTATTCTAAGTGATAAAGTGTACTCCCAATATAATGATTCTTAACTACCTCTTGGTTTATGGGATTATTTTTATTTTCTAGACATGAACTATATTTTTCAGATACCTCTGACAAAAATGTTTGGCTTTAAGATAATAAAAATGCCACTGGGTATTAAACTAGAGAACCAGTATGCTCCTAGTGTACCAGATATATCTGGGAGTAGGAGAGAGGAGGCAAAACTGGCTGATATAGTTGACCCTTGAACTATGCCAGGGTCAGGGATGCTGACCTCTGTGCAGTTGAAATCCGCATAAATTTTGATCAAAAGCCTTGCCAATAACAATTAATCAACATGTATTTTGTATATGCATTATATATTGTATTCTTACAATAAAGTCAGCTAGAGAAAATATTGTTAAAATCAAAGAGAAAATAGTGTACTGTATTTATGGAAAAAATTCTACATGTAAGTGGACACTGGTAGTTCAAACCCAGGTCGTTCAAGATCAACTATATTGATGGGTGTGTAAGAACTTACGTGTTTGAAATTGGTGTTGTGCTTGGTTAACTGGCTCTCCAACATGGAAAATGCCCTGTTATGTTGCATTTGTCAACTTCCATGGCATAAGAACTCCTACCATGGCCAATTTATCAACATACCACTGAAAGCAGAATTGGGAAAAATGTGCAAAAATGGTTGTATTCAGTAGAAACCAGTTTTCTATAATTAACTTTTTATTTTTAAAATTTTAAAAATAAACTAAATGATTATGGAGTAAAGTTATCTATTCCTATCAATTCATTAATTTTACAATCAAAATACAAAGCTTGTGTTTACTATCGTTGACCTCTTATTTACTACCACCATCATACCCCAGCCCATTCTGAGAAAAAGTTCCACATTATGTGGTATTTCACTTTTAGGCTTCATCTTAGCTCTTACCGCTACCCATCTGAGAAGTGTTTTAAAGTCTTCCATACATTCCTCAAGACGACTGATCGAATGAACCATCTAAATAATCTTTGAGCATTCAAATATCATTTCTTCCTATTTTGTTCATCTTGTTTAGTTTGGTTATTAATTTATCATTCTCCTGGCTATTTATAAGCTTACTAGTTTAAAGAGCATACTGATGTGCTTTTTCAAACCAAATTACCAGTTTACTCATTCTACTAGCAATTATATTCACTATAATTAAACACACAGAAACTTGAATTGGTTTCTCTTAGACTTCTTAAATCACTGAAGATTCATCCAAAATGGTAGTAAATGGCTAAGTACTGACAAAGTATTCTACTTCTGCAATATCCTATTATTAAATGACTGAACAACCATATATAAATTCAAATTTTATTCTTATTTGCTCAATATAGGAAACCTGGATCACAGAATTGAGAAAATTAACCTGGTTTTATGTAAACTTAAAGGCCAAAGTCAAATCATATTTGATAAACAACTTTTAATTAGAAGTCAATTTATAATGTTATTATCCAAGAGAAGCCCTGGATATATAAAAACTTTTAAAGTTAATTTGTCTTTTATGAACAATGAGCATACTAATTTTGTTTTTAATGCTCTTTTTAAAGCAGCAATGTGTGAAGAAAGTATTTCAAAGTATTTTTAGCATGATCTTACTAAAATGAGAAGTACCACTTAACAAAGTTAGTAGGCAAAAGTGTTAAGAGCATCAACTGGAGTCAGTGGTCTGTCTGGGTTGAAACTGTCTCCATGATTTACAAGCTATGACTTTAGGCAAGTTATTGAACCTCTAAACTTCATTATCTCACTTGTTGAAAGAGACGTAAATAATATTCCATAGTTCTTAAGGAATATTTAAATTGAGATTATGCATGTAAATCACTTTTACTGCCTAGCACACAGTAAGTGCCCAATAAATGTTAGCCATTAATATTATTATGGGTATTAAAAAAATCAAATCCAGTGTTTACAAAATGCTCACACTAAATACATCAAAGAAGTCAAAATTCAATCTCATAGAAGTCTGATTATATTTAGTTATTGAGTCTTTGGATACAAAGTCTTGAAATTTAAAAATGAGAACCTAATAAAAACTACAAGTTAAATGAATCATCACTAAATTCTTCCTAAAAAGAAACTATATCCATATATCACATTCTTCCCAGCAGAAGTCTGAATGTCCTTTGTAGCTATAGTTACTTTTTAGTAACTTTTAAGTATTTTGAGTTAATTTTATCAGTTTGGTTGATGAAATGTGGAGGAAACCATAGAACTAAACATAGCTCTCTATGCTATTATAGATGTTTGGTCCATCCTATCATAAATACTAAGGTAGCTGTTGAAAACTTCACAGAAGAAGCTGTAATTCTTTTTTCTTTTTATACAAATACAAGTAAAGTTAATTAGTTGGTCTATTCAGTTGCAATTTTTTTATTTTTATAAAACTTTGCAGTTACGAACATGGAAACTTCAAGAATCTCCTAAGCTTTTTACATAAGTAAACTTCAAATTCACAGTCTGTCTATTTTGAACTATTTATAATTAACGGGAGGCTTAACACAGTAATATCTCAGACAAAGAAGAGGGCATTAATTCTGCAGGCAGTTAGCAATAAAAATGCTAAACCTGAACAATAAATCACTGACCATTTCCTTATACAGTATAAGATGCAGACTACAGACTGGAAACAAAAGTGAATATAAAATTTATCTTCCCCAAATACAGCTCTACTATACAAGTCTTGAGGTTTACCCAAGATATCAACAAAAATTAATGCACTCGGAATTTTCTCCCCCACTGTCCAAAAAAAAAAAGGGGGGGGCATATATAATTTTAAATTAGAAAAACTGAATGGCAATTTGCAAGCAAAAGAAAACCAGATTCACATTCTAATATTTACATTTGTTCTATTCACAAGTCAAATTAAAATGTTTTTCATTAGATCATTAAAAATAAACACTTAAAAACAAATGCATTTTACTGCATCAATACTGTGGGGACGTTACTGAATTTAGAAATGCTCTCTAGAGCAACAGTAACTTAACTTTGCGAGGGCCAACTGGCCTATCATTTAGATCTTTAATAGCAGCCATAGCTTCATTATAGTTTATCATAGCAACAATGGCTTCCCCTGTAGGTAATCCTTGTTCATTATACTGTATTGAAACTGAATCAGGTATGATTCTATAGCCATGGAAAAAGTCTAGAATTTCATTAACATTAGCTTTAAATGGAAGATTCATTATCTTAATAGGTGTTACTCTACCTGAACTACAATTTAATTTTGGGTCAGGCATAAATCTCCCCTCAGGTAAACTTCCCATACTGCGCTTTCCAAAATCAAACTTGCCACCTTCTGGGCGACCAAAATTCACAAAAGGGCGATGACTTCTAAAGTCATCAGGTGGGTTCCTAAACTCCTCAGCAGGAGGTCTAAAACTGTCAGGAAGTCTAGGGTCCTCTTCTGGAGGTTCCCTGAGGTCTTCCTCCGGGAGCCGCCTGAAGTCCTCATCAGAAGGGCATCTAAAATCTTCCTCCTGGGGGCTCCTGAAGTCCTCGTCAGGAGGATGCCTAAAGTCTTCATCAGGAGGGCCCCTGAAATCTTCATCCGGTGGGTGCCTGAAATCTTCCTCTCGGGGGCGCCTGAAATGTTCCTGGGGTGGCCGCCGGAAATGCTCCTGAGGCGGCCGGCGGAAGTGCTCCTGGGGTGGCCGGCGGAAGTGCTCCTGAGGCGGCCGCCTGAAGTGCTCCTGGGGCGGCCGCCTGAAGTGCTCCGGGGGCGGCCGCCTGAGGTGCTCCGGGGGCGGCCGCCTGAAGTGTTCCGGGGGCGGTCGCCTGAAATCCTCCTCAGGAGTACGCCTGAAATCCTCCTCAGGAGAACGCCTGAAATCCTCCTCGGGAGGTCGCCTGAAGTCTTCCTCCGGAAGTCGCCTGAAATCCTCCTCAGGGGGCCGCCTGAAGTCCTCCTCGGGAGGTCGCCTGAAGTCCTCCTCGGGTGGTCGCCTGAAGTCCTCCTCGGGTGGTCGCCTGAAGTCCTCCTCGGGTGGTCGCCTGAAGTCCTCCTCGGGTGGTCGTCTCCATTCCCCTTGAGGAAGCCGCCTGAAGTCGTCCTCAGGAGGCCGCCTCCAATCCTCCTCAGGTGGCCGCCTAAAGTCTCCCTCCAGGGGCCTCCTCCAGTCCTCCTCGGGGGGTCGCCTCCAGTCCTCCTCGGGGGGTCGCCTGAAGTCCTCCTTGGGAGGCCGTCTGAAATCCTCCTCGGGTGGCCGCCTCCAGTCCTCCTCCCGAGGGTACCTGAAGTCCTCCCGAGGGTACCTGAAATCCTCCTCCCAAGGGCGCCTGAAATCCTCAAGAGGCCGCCTGAAGTGTTCCTCCCGAGGGCGCCTGAAGTCTTCTGGGGAGCGCCTGAAGTCCTCTGGGGAATGCCTAAAGTCTTCTGGAAGGCTCCTGTCAAGCTGTCGGAAATCCGCCTGGGTTTGCTTGAAATTGTCCAGTTGCCTCAAGTCCTCTTGCTGATGCCTAAAGTTTTCAGATGGGCCAACTGAGTATATTGGTGGATCACTTGAGTCAAATGAATGGGAATGGTCATCTCTATCACATGACTGTGAATGGTCTTGCATTCTCTCAGTGGGCATCAAGGAAAAATTTACACCAAACTCCTGCATTTGTGCCTCAGATATAAGTCTTAACAATACCTCTGTCCCCAAGAATCTCCGTCGGTTTAAACGTTCAGCTTTCATGGCCTGTTCTTCTGTTTTGAATTTCACCAATGCTTCTCCCAGACCAACTCCTTTGTCATCATAAAGTAAGTAAATGTCATCCTCTGCAAGAGAGAAGTCCGCAAAGAACTTTTGCACTTCAACTTTTGTAACATCAAAAGGAAAATTTCTTATATATATACACAGTTTCTGGCCAGGGTAGCCTTCTTGAGAGTATTTTTGTGAAATATGTCCAAGCCTCTCTTTCTCTATTGACACTGGTCTTTTCTTTTCATAACATTCAATGAACTTCAGCATTTGTTTTCTAGAAACAGGATCAATATGAACTGGACGATATTGTAAAACTGTCTTATGTAAACCCAGAGCGGTGTTATAGTCTTTCAGAGTTTTGAACATCACAAATGCGTATCTTGTTCTTCTTTCATCTTTATATAAAAATCTAATCTGTTCATTAGTCAGATCAGTATCTCTAAAGAAATTTCTTAAATCTCTCTTATTAATACTTAGGGATAGATTTTTTAAGTGAACATAAAATCCAAGAGGAGAACGAGAACGTGTTCTTCTGGGAGATTTTGAATGAGATCGTTTTCGAAAATGTCGATCATTAATTCCTCTTGGTGGAGAATGTTCTTCAGTTCTCATAGGAATGTCAACCTCCTTAATTGCATTACCACCAAACTCAATCCACTGCTGTTCTGAGCCTTGCATTACTTCTATGAATCTTGAACCCATAAAACTTCTATGACATTTAAGACCTCCTGAAGCATCAATACATGAAGCAAATTTTACTATGGCATCACCATTATTTCGGCCATCATGATGTTTCAAGAAAATTACGCCATCCACACACAAACCAGAGAAAAAGACACGTACATCATCTTCATTTACTAAGTAAGGCAAACCTCGCAGAAACAAGTAAGGATTCTCTGCCTTCAATGGCCGTGTCTTTCTTGGCCTTAAATCACCATGTCCTGTACCATTAGTATGAAACCCAGCATCTTGATTAATTGGAGAGCCATATCCAGAATTACTTGCTTCTTCTTTAATAGCCTCAACAAAGTTAGACAAGCTGCCAGCCCCTGACGCCCCAGATCCTGGTCGCTCTCTTCCTATGCGATCAGTTCTTCTCATTTCTATAGTCTTCTGCATTTCTGCCTTACTACTAAGAAAGAGCTCTACAGATGAATCCTTGATAAACCCTCCTGAACGACTTATGGCACGTCTTGCATCTTCATCTGTTGCAAATATAATAAAAGCCTCCCCAATTTCCCCTCCAATTATATGCACTCCTCCATCAGGAATAGTCAATCCCGTGAAGAAGTGACGAATATCCACAGGCCCCGCAATAAAAGGAAGCCCCAGTAAACGGATGACTACAGCCATGCTGAGCTCAAACCACAGCAATAATGACCTGCAGACAGAAAGGTACACATAATAGCAAGTCTTATTTTTGAAGTACCTTATCCCAAACTAAACTTAATAATTACTTGGTTCCTACCTTCTTCAGCATTTATAAATGAAAACAAGTTTGAGTTCACAAAAAATATTGACTGTATCTAATTTCTTAAAGAATAAACCTTCTCCCATCTAAACATACAAATAAACCAACTATTTCGAAGAAATATTTCATATCACCTATCCTATACAATATGAGCATCAAAAATATCAAATCTTCTTTGTAAGTCTGCCAAGCACTGCT
The DNA here is from genome assembly GCF_002201575.2 of Neomonachus schauinslandi. Taxonomy (NCBI): domain Eukaryota; kingdom Metazoa; phylum Chordata; class Mammalia; order Carnivora; family Phocidae; genus Neomonachus; species Neomonachus schauinslandi. The sequence goes on from NC_058406.1 coordinate 146,148,136, forward strand.
TCACAACAAGACCAAACTATTTTCAGACTCACTTAGAAACATATCTTCTACTGAAACATGAGAGAGAGCTTTGTGGGTTAAAGAATTTTACCAACCACAATGAGTTTTACATATTTGAAAAGCCATCTATGGTCAGTATATAATTTTTGCTTATGATAATAAACTGTCTACCACTAGTGCATCACTGGCCAGAGGTAAAGTACAGAAACCATGTGTACCTACATGTCCTATTCTATTTTACATTTTTTTTTGTCAAGCCTTAAGCTCTGGATATCTTACCTTTTTAAAATTTCTTGGAGACCTGTTAATTCTGTAAAAGCAACTTAACTGTGGAAAGAAAATGAAATATAATTAATCCTCGGACCCTGTAATTGATCTTAAACAACGCCAGATAAGGATATTCACTTCAGAATTACCTATTAAAAGTGAAGCAATATAGGAACCACAACTATGGGCATTACAAAATGGTCTTCTTTGTTCCAAGGGGAAATTAAACATCCTTCAGCAAAAACGAAGTACAAATTCCAAGTAGACATCTGCAAATTATTTTAAAACAAAAAACTTCTGGAAATTAAACAGCTCCTTGATTGGAAGTGGCACGAGGAAAAGGGTGATAGAAATGTTACACATTTTGATTAGAGTGTTGGTTATATGGGTGTATAAACTTACTATGATTAAATGAATACTATCCTTAAGGTCTCTGCATTTCACTATATATAAATTTTACATCCACTTAGAAAAAGACAACTGTTCTACAAGTAAAATGACAATTTAAAAACACCAAAAATTCCCCAAAAGCCTATCACTTCCACTCATGAAAAGACCAAACACCTAGCTCAGTAACTCCAACTCTCTTGCAATTTTCCTCCCTTTTAAAACATAAGACCAAATCAAATTAATAAGGCAATGATTCAAAATGATACAATAAATGAACAAGACACTAATGTTTTGATCCAAACCAATGGCTACCCTTTGGATACAATTTTAAGTTCTACACATACAGCTCACACTTCCAAACATGGAACCAAGTTTCCTGATTCTAATATAATTAAGGCAAATACTAAAATACCCCTAAAACTGGGGAGCCTGGGTGGTTTAGTCGGTTAAGCATCTGACTCTTGGTTTTGGCTCAGGTCATGATCTCAGGGTCATGAGATCAAGCCCCTCGTTGGGCTCTATGCTCAGCACATAGTCTGCTTGGATTCTCTCTCCCTCTGCCTCTCCCCACCGCTCTCTCTCTCAAATAAATAAAAATCTTTAAAAAAATAAAATACCTCTAAAATAAAAAAAATCTCAACTACTCCTCCTTATCTTAAACTCCTAAAACAATTACTATTAAAATTCATCTTAAGCCAAATAGAAAATCTTATTATGCTAACAAGTTTATTCCATTTCAAACTGTGCTGCATTGAGAAAACCCAAATGACATGTAGAAAATAGAATAAAAGCACATTTATTTAGAATGTTTAGGGATTATCAGTATTAACTGCTGAAAAATCTTAACTTAGTATTTCCTTAAGGAAATTTATATCTAATATTTTCAGAGATACCCAAAGTAACAATATTTAATGTAGTCTTACTGAATAAGTTTTTAAGAGTTGTTAAATTAATAATTACAAATTTGTTTTTAATGTGCCAATAAATGTTGCTTTAATTCAGTATTTACACTTAAGTACCACTCTTCCACAAAGTGTTGTCTAAAGACATATTCTTTGGGGCGCCTGGGTGGCTCAGTCCTTAAGCGTCTGCCTTAGGCTCAGGTCATGATCCCAGGGTCCTGGGATCGAGCCCCACATCAGGCTCCCTGCTTGCCAGGAAGCCTGCTTCTCCCTCACCCACTCCCCCTGCTTGTGTTCCTGCTCTCACTATCTCTCTCTGTCAAATAAATAAAATCTTAAAAAAAAAAAAAGACATACTGAGGTCTGCAAGGTTTACTTTCCTTTGAAAATGGTCCACTGATTAAACTTTTTAAACTACAAGCTAAACTAACAAAGATATCAAGAAATTACTTGGCATATTCTACATCTGAATTATCAATGCCAAATTAATACTGAAAATATTAATGACATTTATTATTAAAATATTTATATGGTACATGTGTGGGGGTAGGGGTATATGGGAAATCTCTGTATCTTCTGCTCCTTACTGCTGTAAACCTAAAAAAATGGTCTATTAAAATCCGCACAGTACCAAAAATAAAAAATAAGTACAAGCCTGGTTCCTTCAACAAACCAATATCCACACCAACATTTAAAAAACTATAAATGGCTTCTGGAATAGTCCCCACTTAAGTTTCAAGATTCCTTCCTATGCAAACTGACTTAGCTCCTTTACTTTTAAAATATTTTAGAAAGATACATGCCATTTTGTCTCTTCTAAAGTTTTTCCAAAATTTAAAAGGGATTTACCCTGAGAACATAAATATATCTACAAGATACTTAGGGATGTTTCAAGAATATATCAAATTTAAAAATTTTCTTATTCTCCCTTGCTTACAAACAGCATTGTAAATAGTTCCATGAGTACAAATCTGAATTCCAATTCAAACAGACAATATATGGTATTTTTTTCTAATTTGCCACATATAACTAACACTTAACTTTTCTGCCCTTTAGATGGTAGGGAAATGTACCATTTTATCTCTCAACAATGACATACCTGGGAAACCGCCTATAAGAGACCAGTTCTCAAAATGAGCACTTTTTCTGTGGTTCCCATGTTATTTCCTTAAGCAAACTCCCCAGAAATTCTACTCTTAGAACATTACACAAAAATCAAAATACACAAAATACCCTAAAGTACACTGCACTTAAAATTTTTTCTACTTATGAATGCAACACAAGTATTTTTGTGACTGTGTTGATTTAAAGACCCTGATCTGTTAGAACTTCTAACCTATGAAAAGATGGAAGTGAGTCCTAAAAAGCTCCTTTAAGGGCAAGTCACTGAAATTAATTAAGTTCATTTTAAATAATTTTGATTTTATCCAGGATTCATCCCACTTGATCACCATTATCACTAAACAATACGAAATGTGCATCTTCTAATCAAGCCTTACAGGGAAACCAGAAACTAAAATTTAAATAGGTATTATCTCAGATCTGATTTTAACTAGCGAATAACAAGTCATTTTCCAGATACGGTGGGGGAAAGAAAATGACTATTCCTTAAAACCCAAAGTTATGACGAAATTCTAAATGCAGAAGTTTCCCCTGCAGAAAATAATCTAGCCCAGTCCACAATTATTCTTTATGAAGATCTGCCTTTTATCCTTTTATAATGTAGATGGTTAAAATAAAAACCAAAGGCATGACGACACAGAGCCATAGTCCTTAAGGAACTGTAAATGAAGACGAATCCACTCGGCACAGGATTTCCCATAACATCCATCATCCTCAAATGGGGATCATCCGAAGGCATTGCTTCTATAGCCCAAAGCCTTTGTCCATACTCCCAGGGGTCAGAGCTTCCTTCTTTCGCGCCAGGCCAAAGTTGCTACGTGGGATCCGATGCTGTCGCCAGACCTTCAGCCAAAATCAGCCTTCAAATTAACCTGGACCGCCCAACCTCCATGCCTTTCCGTCACGCCGTCCCAAGGGCAAACATTCCACCCTAACTCGCCACAGGGTGAACTGCCCCATACCTAATTCAAACACTTTGGCCACTCTCATGCCTAACGAGCCGGGCCTTCAACGCTTTTCTGCCACCACTGACTACGATAACATAGCAAAGAAAAAAAATACCTATGAAATCCTTCGAGATCTTCACTCTTAAGAAAACTGGGCAGCGCACACACCACACCACATGGAGGCTGACGGGAAAGTCGGTGTTTAGCAAGGAATGAGGGTGCCCTAACGGCAGAAGCTACGCTAGCTCCTGGCGCGGCTGCCGGCCCCGCCTTTCCCTCTTCTTCCGTCCCCATCGCCAACCCCTCCCCACCCCGACGCCCCAAGGGTAACTGCTTCGCACTTGGCAATAAACACACACCACTGCTGCCGAGTCGGACACACAAGGCCGGGGGCGGGGGGCACTCCTCGTCGCAGCAGCCTGCCCAGTACAGGTGGAGCCCTCAGTGAGCCTAGAAGAAGATGGCGCCCACTCTCCCCTCCACTCCGGACAAACGGACGTACAGTTTGTCTGCCCATGCGCTCTCCAGGCGTAACCCACCACCCCGGCGCCCCGTCCACGTTTGCGCAGGCGTCTTGACGCTCACCCGCTTCCCGTTGTCAGGGGAAGGGAGGCAGTGCCCGCGAGTGCACCGTCCCGCCCTGGGTTCGCTGAAGCTTCTGCGCATGTTCAGATTCCAGCCAATCCGGGAGCCTCCACCAGAGAGAGGAGAGATTCCTAGACAAAGTTCGGGGCCAACTCATTGTGGTAATGAGAAGCTTCGATAAATAACGGCTGAGGTACGCTGGACAAACGTTCGTGATTTCCAGGAGTTAAGGAAGGAGATGCAAAAGCAGAGAAAAGTTGACGATTTCTTTCTCTCTTCACCTCTGCAGTTATTGTGTGATGTGAGCATCTTCTGAAAGGCTCTTTATAAAATCTAAAAGGGCACAAAAATGTTTTACTACCTTAGGTAGGCAGGTACGATGCCAACACCCAGGAGGCTTAATAAATGCATGCCTATTCAAATTTATAGACACTAATAACTTTATGAAGCAAGTTTGTTGTTTCTACTTTCTAGTTTTTTGAAACATGAGAGCAGATAGACCAATCTTGAAAAAATGGTAAGTGAAATGCACAATTACAGGGATGTTCTGTGATGCCGGCTACGTAATAGGTGGTGAATAACCTTATGTTTGATTTGATTTGATTTTTTTCAAATAAAGCAGACCACCGGTTTTATAACTACATGATATATTTATGGGTGGAGTCAAAGCTCATAAGAAAACAAACTATATCTTTAAAACACTGTTGGAGATGAAAAAAATGAGTTTTCAATCTCTCTGATATGATTGTGAGAAAGAAGATAGTCTAACAAGTGAATAAAAGGTGGTTCCTGGAATGAAAGCCACCATTTACTCACTCGGGCAAAAAAAATTTAGCCTCTCCATGCCTCAGTTTCCTCATCTGTAAAATGGGGGATAATAGTAGCATCTACCCCATGGGGTTGCCATCAATATTAAATGAGTTAATATATGTAAAACCCAAGACTAGGTGAGTACTAGTGGCTTGTTTCAAATGTCAAGGTGATCCATATACAAGCAAAGGATAGCACTTTGGGAAGCTAGGCCCATTGAGTGGATAGCATTTGCCTTATTATCCCCACAGTCCAGGGTTTGGTCCTAGGGGAACCTGACCTCAAAAGCTAAAATTTATGGAGGGTTACTATGTGGCAAGCCCTGTGCATTATCTCATTGTATTCTTACAACTACTTTCAGAAGTAGGTACTATTATTTTTCCTATTTTACAGATAAGGGAAACTGGGGCATAAAGGATTGCATAGCTTGCACAAAGCTACAGAGATAGTCAAGGTAAAGCCAGGAATTGAACCCTGGTCATTTGCCCCCAGAGGCCACAGGGGGAGGATTTTGTCCTTTGAGGCAGACTCCCTTTAAACCACACAGAACCAACACTCCAGAATGTCAATATTGTCAATATTAATTTACAAGAAGAAACACTGGTAAAGTGGACCTGAGACCAACTCTGGCTGACCAGCACTTTTCCTGGCTTCTATATACTCTCTGTATGAAGTCAAATGCTCAGAGAGTTGTTTGCTAAACATGGAAATGGAATATGGAGGTACCTAATCTCAAAAAGTGGTTCTCAGTTAAAGGGTACCTGGAAGCATTCTCACCTATGTTAACAAAAATAATAGCTATCATTTATTGAGCACTTATTATAAGGCTAGTCTGAACAAGTGTGCTTAGATCAGACTCCCTCTTTTGGACAAGATTAGACAGGTATTCCCAGGCTCTTTTACTGTTTTGGGATGACTATCCCCTTCTACTCACACGGATTTTTCTCCACAAACAAGACACTATAGTGAATGCCTGTCTTTTCTAGTCTGCTTTCTGCCTTTCTTAGATAGCAATACCATTACAATCAAAACCAGAAAATTCCAGTTGAGGCAATTAATTGGGTTTAATTACATGGTATTTGGTTATTGAATAGTTTCTTGAACCTTTAGTATGTCAACATGGAAGCCTAATCATTTTAGAGAACAGAAAGAAAAGTAAGTTTCTGGAACAACAAAACAGAAGACTGTATCCTAAAATATTTTAACCACACTGAGCCATGAACATTCCATGGCTCTGCCTGGGCTTTTAGCCTCTTCAAGCTTTTTACCACATCTACATCACTCCCCACTGAATGATTTTGGTATCACAGTTTTTAGCTGCCCTTCCAAGCTCTTCAACAAGCACAAGAAGAGCCTTCTGTCACTTGGTCTTAAGAGTTCCTTGATTTTCTCAACTCCAAGGACCTTTATTCCTCTTGCACACTTTGACTTCCATTCAATTCAGCTGGCATTTATTGAGCCCAGACTGTGTGTCAAGCATCTTGCCAAGGCTCCTAAAAGACTGGGGTGAAGAACTCACAGTCCCCTTTCCTCAAGAAGCTTATAGCGGGAGAGACAGGGCACATGCCATCACACACAGGAGGACATGTAGAGCATGGAGATTAAGACTGGGCTCTTGAATCAGGCCAGATCCAAGTTTAAATCCCAGCTCTACCACTTCATGACTGAACGAGTTCCTTATCCTTAAACTTTTCCATTTGTAGGGTGAAGATAACAGTACCCACCATTCAGAGCAATACTGAGGACTAAATGATACAGTGCTTATAATTCCAAAGACAGAATGTAAGGAGAAAGCCAAAAAGTAAAATAAAATAAAATAATCTAGAAGACTTTGTGTTGGAAGTCTCCTGCGTGTAGTCTTTCAGCCCCCACTCAGCTGCATAAGAATGAGCCTTGTGGGGCGCCTGGGTGGCTCAGTTGGTTAAGCAACTGCCTTCGGCTCAGGTCATGATCCTGGAGTCCCAGAATCAAGTCCCGCATCGGGCTCCCTGCACAGCGAGGAGCCTGCTTCTCCCTCTGACCCTCCCCCCTCTCATGTACTCTCTCTCATTCTCGCTCTCTCAAATAAATAAATAAATCTTTAAAAAAAAAAAAAAAGAATGAGCCTTGAGTCTGGAACACTTCTTACCACGAGTTAAAGAGCCCACACAGATTGTACCTGGCCTATCACCTTATGTGGGAATATCTTTCCTTGTTTTGGGCTCACTAACTACTCTTGTCTGTGCTTCAAGTATGTACATTATATGTCACTTGGTCAACCCACTGTTATATTTGTCCCCTGAGGAGAGGGGCCAGGTTGCTTCCACTGCAGCGTGAGAGGGATGTGGCACATAGGCCAGTTGCCTTGTGTCAGTGGCCAGGAGAGACCCACTGACCATTGGGGACTGACACCACTACTGAAACTGATCCTGCTCTTTCTCTTCTCTATGTAAGTAAAGTGTTGTCTGTCCAGTGTTTGACAGCATTGTATTTACCTTAGTGACTCCAAAACCAAGATGCAATGGGTAGAAATGTTTGGAGTCCTCCCCTGAGACTGGTTACTGGTGCATGTAGCACAAAAATTTTGTGGACACAAAAAAATTCTGTCTCTTATGACTGGCTAGAGCCTACTCCAGGCTTAACCCACATTGGTCCTCTGCCCCCTTCCCAGGGATCAAATGAGAGGAGACAGCATTGAGATCCCCTTAGAGTTTAGATGATAATAAACTAGAGAATGAAGGAATGAAGCAAGTTTTGATTTAATCTTTTCCATTGCAACAAATGTGTATTAAATGACAATGTGCTCAACACAAAAGAAGACAATGAAATACCCCTGGGGCGCCTGGGTGGCTCAGTTGTGTCTGACTCTTGGTTTTGGGTCAGGTCATGATCTCAGGGTTGTGAGATGGAGCCCCACATCAGAGTCTCCTTGAGATCCTCCCCCTCTGCCCCCTGCCCGCTCCCAGTCATGTACGTGCTTTCTCTCTTGCTGTCTCTCAAATAAATAAATAAAATCTTAAAAAAAAAAAAAGACAATGAAATACCTCAAGACACATCACTGTAAAATTAAGAAAAATGAGGACAGAGGAACATCCTCAAGACTTCCAAAAGGTAAAGAACAAACTTAAATGCAAAAGAATCAAAATGGCGGATTTTTCAACAGCAATGTTAAGAAACCAAAAGAAAAAGAAGCAGTGCCTCCAAAATTCTGAGGGGATATTTCCAAACTAGAACTTCATACCCAAGTAAACTATTAAGTAACTGTGAGGGAAGAATAAAGATATTTGCAGATATGCTGGTCTCAAAAATTTACATCTTATGCATCTTCTTTCAGGAAGCTGATGAAGTATTTACTCTATCCAAAGAAGGAAGTAAACCAAGAAAGAAGAGAATATGCAATACACTTGACTTGAGATCTCTCTTGAACATCACTCCACTTTCCCCTTCCAGTTTAATAGACTGCATAGTCTTTTCATTTTTAGTTTATGTCCTTTAGAGGCCACATAACATAGTGCTTAAGAACATAGATGCCTGAGGGGCACCTGGGTGGCTCCTCAGTCAGTTAAGCGTCTGCCTTCAGTTCAGGTCATGATTTCAGGGTCCTAGGATCGAGACCATGTCGGGCTCCCTGCTCAGCGGGGAGTTATTAGCTTTTCCTTCTCCCTCTGCCCCAATCTTCCGCCATCCGTGCATGTGTGCATGAAAGCACATGCTCTCTCTCAAGTAAATGAATAAAACCTTAAAAAAAAAAATAGATGCCTGAGGCAACTGAAGCAAAAATAAGTTGGGCTACATCAAACTAAAAAGCTTCTGCACAGTAAAGGAAACCATCAACAAAATGAAAAGGCAAACTACTGAAAAAGGAGAAAATACATACAAATCAAGTATCTGTTAAAGGGTTAATATCCAAAATATATAAACTATTACAACTCAATAGCAAAGCAACAGTCTGATTAAAAAATGGGCAGAATGTCTGGATAGACATTTTTCCAAAGAAAACATACAAATGGTCAACAGGTACATGAAAAGGTACTCAACATCATTCATCAGCAGGGAAATGCAAATCAAAAACCACAGTGAAGGGCGCTTGGGTGGCTCAGTTGGTTGAGCGACTGCCTTCGGCTCAGGTCACGATCCTGGAGTCCTGGGATCGAGTCCCGCATCGGGCTCCCTGCTCAGCGGGGGGTCTGCTTCTCCCTCTGACCCTCTTCCCTCTCATGCTCTCTGTCTCTCACTCTCTCTCTCAAATAAATAAATAAAATCTTTAAAAAAAAAAAAAAAACACAGTGAAGGGTCACCTGGGTGGCTCAGTTGGTTAAGCATCTGCCTTTGGCTGGGGTCATGATCTCGGGGTCCTTGGATCAAGCCCCGCATCAGGCTCCCTGCTCAGTGGGGAGTCTGCTTCTCCCTCTCCCTCTGTCTGCCGCTCCCCCTGCTTGTGCTCTCTCTCTCTGTCAAATAAATGGATAAAAATTAAAAAAAAAAAAACAACACAGTGAAATATTACCTCACACCTGTTAGACTGGTTATCATCAAAAAGAAAACAAGTTTTGGGCGCCTGGGTGGCTCAGGTGGTTAAGCGTCTGCCTTCGGCTCAGGTCATGATCCAGGAGTCCTCGGATCGAGTCCCGCATCGGGCTCCCCGCTCTGCAGGAAGTCTGCTTCTCCCTCTGCCTCTCTCTCTCTCTCTCTCTCATGAATAAGTAAATAAAATCTTTAAAAAAAAAAAAGAAAACAAGTTTTGGTGAGGATGTGGAAAAAAGAAACCTCTGTGTGCTGTTGGTGAGAATTTAAGTTGGTACAACCATCATGGAACCCTCTATGGAGGTTCCTCTAAAAATTAAAAAGAGAACTATTATATGATCCAGCAATTCTACTTCTGGGTATTTATCTGAAGAAGATGAAAACACTAGCTCAAAAAGATATATGCACCCTCACACTTATTGTAACATTAATTTTAGTAACCAAGATATGGAAACATTAGAAACAACCTAAGTGTCCATTGATAGATGAATAAAGAAAATGTGATTATACACACACATATACATAGGAATATTATTCAGTCATAAAAAAGAATACAATTTTGCCATTTGCAACAACATGGATGGACCTTGAGGCATTATGCTAAGTGAAATAAGTCTGACGGAGAAACAAATACCATATGATCTCACTCGTGTGGAATCTATTAAAAAAAATGACAAAAAAGCCCCAAACATAGATACAGAGAACAGAGTGGTGGTTTTCAGAGGTGGAGGATAGAGAGTGGGTGAAATGGGTGAAGAGAGTCAAGAAGTATAAACTTCCAGCTATAGAATAAAGTCACAGGGAGGTAATATACAGCATGGTGACTATAGTTAATAATACTGTATCACATATTTGAAAGTTGCTAAGAGTAGATCTTAAAAGTTCTCATTACAAGAAAAAAATTTTGTGACTATATCGTGATGGATGTTAACTAGACTTACTGTTATGATCATTTCTCAATATATACAAATACTGAATAATGTACACCTGAAACTAATATAATGTTATATGTCAATTATACCTAAACAAAAAAATAAAATAATTGATAATGCCTAACACTGAAAAATTAAGGTGTAAAAGAGGTCATTGCAGTAATTATATGGGAAAAGGTAGCATTTTAGGGTGATAGTGATATAGAGGTTAAGAAAAGTAAAAGAATTCAAGGGATATTTGGGCAATTAATTCAAGAGATATTTAGAAGATAAAAAAATCAAGAAGTCTAGATTGAAATGGGAAGATGAAGGAAAGCATCAAAAGTGACTCTCAGATTTTTGGTCGTATTACAGGTGGGATGATGTTGTCATTAACTGAGATATAAAACACTGGAAGAAGACAAGGTTGGAGGTGGGGGGGTGATGGAGTTCATGGGTTGTTTTTGGACACCTTGAATTAAAGATGCTTAATTCCACCCAAATGGAGTTTTCAAGCAAGCAGTGGAAATTCTGTTCAGAGCTCAGAAAGGATACTTGGCTTGGATATATATATATAAATATTTGAGTCATCTGCAAACAGTGGTCAATGATGTCAAGAACATGGTTGACATCATCCACAGGGAAACCAAAGTATGAGAAGAGAAAAAGTCTAGGACTGAGCCCTCAAGGATTCTCCATATAATAGTTAGATAAAGGAAGCTGAGCCAACAAAGGGCAAAGAGCAGGAATAATGAGAAAGTTTATTCTAGGAATAACCTGGAGAAAAACTGGGAGAGTGTTCCATCATGGAAGCCAAGTTCAGTGTAGAACATATTGAATGTGATGCAGCAGTTCTAGTAGGAACTAGACTAACACCAAGAGTCTGAAAATTGGGAAAGAGAGCAGGGCATATGACACTAAGTGCCCTGACTGTAAGATCTTGACTTCACTAATTCCCTTTTTTTTTTTTTTAAAGATTTTATTTATTTGACAGAGAGAGAGATAGCGAGAGCAGGAACACAAGCAGGGGGAGTGGGAGAGGGAGAAGCAGGCTTCCCGCCAAGCAGGGAGCCTGATGTGGGACCCGATCCCAGGACCCTGGGACCATGACCTGAGCCGAAGGCAGACGCCCAACGACTGAGCCACCCAGGCACCCCACTAATTCCCCTTTCTAACCACAACTTCCATTTCCGCATTTTGCATTTTTTTCATCACATTCTTTGTAATATTTTAATTCATTAATCCCCCTCATGGGCTTATTTGCTTTTCCCTTTTCTTTATTCATGCCCAGGAAAGCACAGCCAGGGATTCAAAAGCAGCAGTAGAGAATCAGGGTCAAAGGTGTGGGCTCTGGTATCAAATTACCAGTTAGAACCATGATCTGAGCATGACCTTAGTAAGTCATATATTGCTTTCTAAGTCTTGGTTTTCTCATCTGTAAAGTAGAAGTGATTATAATGGTCCCAATTTTGTTAAATGAGCTATTGCAGTGCCTGACACACGAAAACAAGCAATAATATCAATTATTTAAATTATTATATGGTCCCAATTCCAACAAACAGATAATTCCTATAACTTTATTTTTTTGAAGATTTTATTCATTTATTTGAGAGAGAGAGAGAATGAGCAGGGGGTGGGGGGAAGGGCAGAGGGAAAGGGAGAAGCAACTCCCTGCTGTGCAGGGAGCCCGCCGTGGGACTTGATCCCAGAACCCTGGGATCATGACCCAAGCCAAAGACAGACACTCAACCAACTGAGCTACTCAGGCACCCCAATTCCTATAACTTTAATTTCTTTTTTTTTTTACATTTTTTTATTCTTATGTTAATCCCCATACATTACATCATTAGCTTTAGATGAAGTGTTCCATGATTCATTGTTTGTGCATAACACCCAGTGCTCCATGCAGAATGTGCCCTCCTCAATACCCACCACCAGGCTAACCCATCCTCCCACCCCCCTATACCTTTAATTTCTACCTTTAAATTTTTTCTGTATTCAGTGAGAAGCTTTTATCCTTCCCCAGACATTTCCTATCTTCCTATAATGTCACAATCCACCTAGCCACCCAAGTCAGAAACTGAGTGATCCTTATTTTTGTTTCTTCTCTTTTGTTTCTTTGTCCAAGTCATAACATTCTCATGGTTCTTCCTCCTAAACAGCTCTTCCATTCATCCTCTCCTGTCTCTCCCTTCTTCTCTTGCCCAAGTTTTGTTAATGTAGGTAAGGCAGAATGTAGTACCTATCTCATTCTAGGTGTTCAATAAGCATTTGCTATCCTCTTTGGACACATCCTCTCATGGTTTTTGGTACACTTCTTCATAAGCTGACAGTAAACCATGTTCTCTTAGTCTCATCCAATTCTATGGATAATTTTCCCACATTTTAGCTGGGTGATACTGGGTATGTCTTTAAGCCTGATAAGTGTACTGTCTATTCATAAGGTTGTTAAAAAGATTGAAATAATTAATGTAAGAAGTTTAGCATAATACATGACACAGAGAAATCGTTTGCTTCCATTTTTTTAAAGAAACAGTGGAAATATCTCTGGTTCAGCTCATTTTGTTTTTCCTGTATTAAATTTGAATGTTGATATCTGGTGTAAGGGATGCACACTGCAAATAAGAGGGGAAAGGCAAGAAAACTGCAACAATGACTACCTGACATCATTGAATGAAGACCAGTGACCACCTATCTCCATACTTCTCATGTTTGTTTTTAACCATTGTGAACTGGCTTAAACTACCTGATCTATTTACTTGCAGCAAAAATATCCCTAATGATACAGTCCCAATTTATGCTTAACAGTTTTAGCTAACATTCTTTCTGCTATCCTTGTAAGCAGTTGATACAGATGAACCCACAGTATCTCCAGTTATGGCAAACCTAACTGTATTTTGAATCCTTTCACTACAACTAAGCTCTTTATTTAGCTCTTTGGATCAGTTTTGCTAGGTGTAGTGCCCAAAGGTCTTAGACAACCATAGTTCCACTGTCTGTGGTATACAATGGCAGTATCATCTTGTTAACTAAAGGCAATAGGTTTGTCCTCCATGCAGAATGCCAAAATTTTTCTCTATTCCACAAAGAAGCCACTTAATAAACTGAAAAGATAACAGGTTGTGGAGTTGGCCAGATGGAGATAAATTCTAGTTCCACTACTTCCTAAAATGTAACTTTCTTGATCCTCAATTTCTTCTTCTTCTTCTTCTTTTTTTTTTTTTTTGTTAAAGGATACAAAAAGGGATAATATTCCCTCAAAGGGTTATTATGAAGAATTAAGGTTAATGCTGCCAAGAACTTAGTATAGCACACAGTGTGGGACACAAGGAAAACCATCATGAATGGGAGCTCTTTTATTGCTTTAATTACACAGTAGGCAATGAGTAAATATTATTGCCCCAATCCCTTCCACAGAGCATGTAACAGTATGCACTTAATTAAAGAAGACTAGAATTAAAAATCACCCATACGAAGGTTTTGCAGTTAATCTCAACTATTCTGACCATACCCTTTCTGAGTCCCCATTAACATTTGTAGAGTCACATGTGTTTTGTGTTTTTTTTTTTTAAATCTTATTCGGTTACGTCATTTTCACTACCAACCAGACACTCCAACAATGCATAATTACTCAAAAACACTTTTTAGAATTCATCTTTAAGGAAGAGTTTTCAGAACATATTTCTCCTGTGTCCTGTATCATAGATATTAGTGACTGAGTGAATGCTGATCTCTTGGGGAAAGGCCACATGAGAAATACTAGGCCTGATGGTGGTTAATGGTTAAAGTAATCTAACTTAACTTAGATGCATTTTCCACATGCATTAAGAATTGTGGGTGTGTGTATTTTCCTCAATAGTGCCAAATCATTTTTATTACAAAAATTTTTTTCTGAGAAAGCCAAAAGTTGTTTCAAGCTACTACTGATGAATAAGGTGGCTAAAAATTATGCTGGGTGATTGTACTGGGAGAGTGGTATTCTATTTACCGACCTCCTAAACTGATAGCATATCCCGGTTAATGGGTCGCTGTCTCAGAGTTTGAAACACATTTTAAATAGCCAGTTGCGCCCGCCAGCCTACAGGGTTAGCTTGCCGCTCTGATCCAGCCTTTCCCAGACCAGCCAGCTTCCCGCGACTTTGCTCACCTAGCAACCAGGCAGCTACTGCAGACACTTCCGGAACCCCAGGCGGAGTTGTCCAATCGGCTCTGCAGATTCGCCGCAGCGGCTGATGGGGCGCCAGAGACTGCGCGGCCGCCGGCGTCTGCACCATGGTGACGGGCGGCGGTGGGGCCAGGCTGGCCATGGCGGCTTGGTCTGTCTTATTCTCGGCGGCCGTGAATGTATTCCTCCTGTTGGTCCTCCCTCGAGTCTCACACGCCCAAACCTTCTTTCCATTCCTGCAGCCAGAGTCGTGCGGCCAAAACCAGTACTTCGATATCTCCGCGCTGTCCTGTGTCCCGTGCGGAGCCAACCAGAGGCGGGATGCCCGAGGTGAGACCGTTCAGGGTGGGCCCTAGCCACAGTTCTAACACTCCAGCCTTGTTGCTGCTCAGTCCCCGGCGTCTCTGAAACACCTTTTCGTCTGCGGGAAGAAATGCTTCAGGAACGTTAACCGCCAACGCCTGAGAGATGGGTTTCCTTGGAGGATTGCAGCTTGCACACAAATGAGGTTGGGGAACCCAGAGTAAGCTACCCCGTGAGCCAGCGCCAATAATGAATTTCGCCGCGCCAGTCCCCCCCCCCCCCCCCTTCTCATCAGAGGGGTCTTTCGGGAGGCACCTGGAAAGTCGCCTACCAAAGACAGAAAAGAAATAGAGAAGTAACGAAGTATAGAGGAATAGGTCACAGGACGGGTTGCGGAGGGAATGCAAATGAACGCTTATAAACTTTGTTAGCTCTTTATCTTGCTTTTCAAATCCCAGAAACCTAGAGCTAGAAGGGACCTTAACCAAGATCAGGTCCAGTCTTCTCATTTCACAGATAAGGAAATGGAAGCCCAGTTGATTTGTAATGTCTTCTTTGTCACCTAAATTGTGGATTGGAAGAACTGGTGTCTCTTTGCTCTCAGTTTCTACCTGTGTATTTCCACTATATCGTGTGCCCTTAATATAGATTTCCTTAGGACTTATCCCTTTTATTACTGACTATTACTAATTGCCCTTGAAGTCTCTTTAGATTAAGCTTATTTCTTTTTTCTTGAAACTTCCAGCATTTGGCCCTAGTTCTCCTCACTGAAACTGCTCAGAACAAGACTTTTTCCATATTCTAAAGTGTAGGATGTTTTCAATCTTGATTTGGTCACCCATGATGTTAATTTTCTGCCATCTTCAAATTTGATATATCCTCATTTAAGTCATTACATAAGACTGGTCAGTCTCCCCAGGCGAGGAAATATGAATGAGAAAACATTTAGTGTAGACTCTAAAAGTGTACATGAGAAAGACTCTTAAAGTGTAAGGTGTTAGCTTCATACTTATGAACCCAAATGTCATATGCATTCCACCATGTAGATTCCTATGGGATCTGTTTCCACTTGATGTCTCCTTAGAGAATGTTGTCCTTACCTATCCAACAAGTTGAATAATGGTTATCTTATAAAGTCTACTGTCTGTCCAGAGGAAAACAGTGATTTATTTGAATCAAGGTAACTTTACTAATAAGGTTTTGTTTTGGCAAAGTAAATTTGAAATCATTGAATATATGTGTTTGTTTGGATGAAATAGAACTGTAAAATTTCTCGTAGCAGTTAATAAATAGTTTGATTATTAAAATTAAAGTTCAGTACTTTACTAGTTCAATTATGCTTGCAGTTAAAGTGGTAGCAAACACAATACCTACTGTGTACCATACATATTCTAAGACCTTTCCATATAATAACTAATTTAATATTCATACCAGCCCTATGAGGTAAGTACTGTTATTGTCCCCATTTTGCCGAAGTTGAACCCTAGGCACAGAGTTCAGTAACTTGCTCAAGGTCACACAGCTAAATAGCAGAATTAAGATTAGAACCCACATAGTATGTTTCTGGATTTGCTTTTAACAGCTATACTGCTTTTCAAGACCTTAAGAATATTGAAAGTTTCCCTATCTTGGAATTTTATTTTTATTTACCAAGGTCAAAATTGGCTCTTTTCTTTTTAGGAACTTCATGTATGTGTCTACCAGGATTTCAGATGATCTCTAATAATGGAGGACCCGATTTTATTTGTAAAAAGTGCCCAGAAAACATGGTATCAAGTATTTACTTTAAAATAATTTTACTGTAAAAGGTAGTAAATTGAATGTCTTTTATTTTAAATATTTATTCATTTTAGAGAGAGCGTGAGTCGGGGGATGGGCAGAGGAAGAGGGAGAGAGAATCCTTGAGCAGACTCCCTGCTAAGTGTGGGGCCCCATGCAGGGCTCAATCCCAGGACCCTGAATCATGACCTGCGCTGAAATCAAGAGCCAGCCACTTACCCAACTGAGCCACCCAGGCACCCCTTAAATGTCTTTATTTTTTAAACTATGTTTTAGTGCTGTACTCGAATATGTTCCCAAACTTTAAAATTATTAAATTAATTTTGTTTTTACTAGAGTAAATTTTGGGCGATCAGTGAAATTTTATGCAAACTTGGAAAAAACAAATGTATTGCTTTAGTTTTTAAACTCTGAAATTTAAAAGAACCTGTGAAATTTGTGTCTTTATATTTTCTCATAGAATAACTCAGTGTTTTTTTAAAAAAAATAGATGAATGATACATATAAAGAGCAAGTTGGGATGTGTGTGTATTTTGACTGGTACAGATTGAGTTCTGTGTCTTGGACCTGTTGTGTCAACAGTCTTATAACAATTCACGTTCATAATGATACCTAAGGTGTGATTAGTTCATGAAATGCCAGTTGCATCATTAAATAGGTTAAATAATATCTGTTGCTGTTTTGTTAGTCATTATATCATAGTTTTTGGAAAATTAGTAAATTAGTTACTATATATAATGATTCCTAATTAATAGAAATACATTTTCCAATCATTTTCAATAATTAGGAGTCTTTGGGGCACCTGGGTGGCTCAGTCGGTTAAGGTCTGCCTTCGGCTCAGGTCATGGTACCGGGGTCCTGGAGTCTGCGGGAAGCCTGCTTCTCCCTCTGTCTGCCTCTCCCCCTGCTTATGCTTGCTCTCTCGCTCTGTGTCAAATAAATACTATCTTTAAAAAAAAAAAAAAATTAGGAGTCTTGTGAGGCAGTTCTTTTATAGTAATGTTTCTTCTCATTATCTGGATAAAAAAATTGAATCTGGAAATTTAATAGTTTAAATTACTATTAAATTAATTACTATTAAGTTAATAATTTAATTTACCAGTTGTCCTAATTTATGGCTAATTTGATTTAACTTATAAGTTTGATTATCACTTTAATACTTATTTTATATTTTTGGAAATAGTGACCATTGCTGAATTAGCAATGATAAAAAGCTGCTAATATGAAATGGCTGTAAAGCAAATTTATTTTTCAGTGAAATTACAAAATAATCATAATTTTTAAATAGTCCTCTATAATGTACTGCCAAACATAGGAGCATTTCTTGGTATATCCAGTCTTTTCAACCAAAATTAACAATGATTTCTTATTGTTTTGTTATTACTATTTGTTCTCTGTTCATTTTGGTTGCATCCATATTTGTTTTTGCCCCAGGTTTAGGAAAAACCGTATAATAAAATAAGCCCAATTTTGAATGATGTCATATTTTATCAAAAACCTTTATTAATACAAACAATGGAAAGAAAGAAATATCTTTATAATTTAACTTTAACAACTTTATTTACATATTATTCATATACCATGAAATTCACCCATTTTGAATCATAGCTTGATTTTTAAAAGCTAATGTATTTGGATTATAAAAATTAGAATATGTTAGAACAGGTAAAACCAAACTATTAATTGGCTATCTGTTGATTAAATACTGTTGAATTTTGTTGTGTTTTATCTTTGTAAATGGAAAAACAATGTCAGTATTACTTTGAGAGTAAGGACTCATTTGAACTGAAAATCATGAAGAACTGTTGCCCAGAGTTAACAGTTAACAGTAGTCAGTACATAGTGATAATGTGTAACTTAATTTTGGAGTGTAAGCACTGTTTGGCTACCCAGGAAATTTTTATGTGTCGCATATGTGCATGATTTATTTGAATATTGACTACAAATTATATACTATTGTGGCTTTTTGGATTTATATCACCAATTAAGAAGGAGAAATTTTATTTTGTTTTATTTTAATTTAGAAAGGTGTTACTGAAGATGGCTGGAATTGCATTTCTTGCCCTGGTGGTTTAACTGCAGAAGGAAAATGCCACTGTCCCACTGGCCATATTTTAGGTAAGAAGTAAATTCTTTTTGAAAAAGTAGTAATGAATCTTCACTTAACGCTGTTTTTGATAAGGACATTAATTGAAATAGCTAGGTAAACAGTATTATTTTTTTGTCCAAAATTTAATGATGTTTAAGACAATAGCAGGCAATGGGAAGAGAATAAAAAGCCCTACCTAATAAAAAAAAAAATTTCTCGGGACGCCTGTGTGGCTCAGTCAGTTAAGTGTCTGCTTTTGGCTCAGGTCATGTTCCCTGGGGTCCAGGGATCAAGTCCCACATCGGGCTCCTTGCTCAGTGGGGACCTGCTTCTCCCTCTGCCTACCGCTCCCCCTGCTTGTGCTCTCTCTGACAAATAAATAAAATCGTTAAAAAAATTTTAAAAATTAAAAAAATTCTTTATAATGTATGATTAGATTGATACTTCCTTAAAATAACATGATAAAGTATATATGTTTCAACTCAAAAGCCAAAATGATGCTTAATAGGGAGAAATGATAAGCATTTCTATTAATGTCAGGACCCAGATAAAGATGTAAATTGTGCACTTAGGTAAGTGAAATAAATAGGTGGTAGAATAATTAAAAAGGAGGTAAAAATCATTAAAAATTAATTTTTAATGATTTGATTATATGTTTAGAAAACCCAGGGGAATTACTAAAAATTATAAACAATAAAGGTTTTGGATATAAAATTATTTTCCAAAAATTAGTAGCCTTCTATCTAAACAACAGTTCTTTAGAATGAATGAAGAAAAGATCTCATCTACAGTAACAACAAAAAGAAAAAAATGCCGAGGCATAAACTTGAGAAGAAATGTATGAGATAAATCAATTGAAGAAACCTTAGATGCTCCTGCAGGATACAAAAGTAGGCTTTAATAAGTGAAATACATACCATGTTCTTGGAGGGGAAAAATTAAATATTATAAAGATGTCCACTCTCCCAATACCAGTCTATACATTTAATGGAACCCTAATAAATTCTACTAGGATACTGTTTGTCTATTTTAGAGACTACACAACTAATTCTAAAGTTTATCTGGAAAAAATGTGAAAAACCAAGAAAATTATGAAAAAGGAGAGAGGAAACAACCCTATCAGCTATTATGCACATTTTATAGCCTCTGTAATAACATGTATGGCTGGCATATAGATTACACATCCTGATGGATGGAACTTAAAGTAGAGAATCAAAATAGATCCAATCAATTGGAATGTGATATGTGATAAAAGTGGCATTTCATGTCAGTGGAGAAAAGACTGATTAGTAGATGGTGTTGGGGAAATTTGGAAAATACTAAGTTGGGTTTCTAACGTATTTCTTAAAGAAAAATAAATTTCAGGTCAATCAAATAAATACTAAATATGATTCTATAAAAGATCATAAAAAAAATAGGAAAAAATTTTTTAGTCTTGGGATGGAATAGGCCTAAGTGTGAGGAGAAACCCAGAACCTACAGAAGGAAACATTGGTAAAATTGATTAAATACAAATTCTAAATAGCACGTAAAAAAATCATAAACAATATTAGGAAAAAAACCTACAAGCTAGAGAAAAATTTATAATGCATACAATCAACAGAGGTCTAAGTTCTGCAATATATATAAAACTTCTATAAATAAATAAGAGCAAGAGGAAAAGCTGAATTTAAAAAATGGCCAAAAATCATGAATAAACTTCACAAAGAAAAAAATGTTAAACATGAGAAACAAGTTCAACCTTACTCAGTGTAAGAATAATATTAATTAAAATTTTATTTTAATTTTTTTATTTTTATTTTTTAAAGATTTTATTTACTTGACAGAGAGAGAGACAGTGAGAGCAGGAACACAAGCAGGGGGAGTGGGAGAGGGAGAAGCAGGCTTCCTGGCAAGCAGGGAGCCTGATGCGGGGCTCGATCCCAGGACCCTGGGATCATGACCTGAGCCGAAGGCAGACGGCTTAATGACTGAGCCACCCAGGCGCCCCTAAAATTTTATTTTTAAAATAGATTTTATTTTTAAACTTACCAGATTTTATTATCAACCTTTTTTTTTTTTTTTTTTTAAGATTTTACTTATTTATTTGACACAGAGAGAAAGTACGAGAGAGCACAAGTAGGGGAAGCGGCAGAGGGAGAGGGAGAAGCAGCTTCCCTGCTGATCAGGGAGCCTGACTCAGGGCTCGATCCCAGGACCCTGGGATCATGACCTGAGCTGAAGGCAGAAGCTTAACCGACTGAGCCACCCAGGCACCCCTATTGTCAACCTTTTGAACTTTGATAATGTGTTTGCAAGGATACAGGGAAGTAGTTATTCATATATTATTGGGGAATTATAAATTGGTGCAGTCTCTATGGAGAGCAACTTGACAGTATTTATCAAATGCAGATCATCACCCAGGTAGCCCTTATCTAGGAATTTCCTGTTCTAGTGTAGGGAAATGTATGTCTCAAGAAGTATATGCATGGCTTCTTATTGCAACATTAGTCCTAAGACAAAATATTGTACACAATGTCAAAGTCTGTTAAGAGGTATTAGTCAAATAAACTGTTGTACATCCATGCAAGGGTGTAGGATGCAGAAAAATATCGATTATTATATAGAGAAATAATGTAGTTCTCCAAGTATTGCTATAGAAACAAATCCAAGATACATTAAATAAAAAAACTAGCTATAGAAAAGTTTATATTTATTCACCTACACATATTTATTTGAGTACCTGCTGTTTATTGGTACTATTTTCTGTATTTGGTGAACTACCATTTATGCTTTCTAAAAACTCTAAATTCATATGTGCTTATGCACAGCCTATTTCTGGAAGAATTTACAAGAAACTAACAGTGTCACCTCCAGGGTGGAGAACTGGGTATCTGGGGTAAAAAGGTGGGAAAGAGACTTCATTTTCACTTTAAATTCTTCTGTGCCTTTTATTTTTATATTCTATTTATATATTATTTATTCAAAAATTAATTTTTAAAAGAAATAAAAATCCCTGCCTTCAATTTATTTAAAATCTAGTTAGAAGGCAGGATATGCATATGGAAGAGTGATTTGCAGAGCAAGATAGCAACAAAATACTTTCATAGGGGCACATATATTAAATCATGAAATGAGCATTCTAGACAATAAATGTAAGGAAGAACTCACTTCAGCCAGGGTTGTTGGGAAAGTTGGCATGAAGAGGCAGTGTAATAGTGGGACCTTGAAGGATTAATGGGATTTCAAAAGGTAACAAGAAAGAGAACATTCCAGGCAGAAGGAAGAGTGTGAGCAAGAGTATTGTTATAAACATATTGTTATAAATATAAACATATTGTTACAAATATAAACATCTAGATTGAATATAAAGGGATTATGGGAATAACAGTTTGCTGAGTTGTTTTTTTTTTTAAGATTTTATTTATTTACTTGACAGAGAGACAGTGAGAGAGGAAACACAAGCAGGGCGAGTGGGAGAGGGAGAAACAGGCTCCCCGCCGAGTAGGGAGCCTGATGCGGGGCTCGATCCCAGGACCCTGGGACCATGACCTAAGCCTGAAGGCAGACACTTAACGACTGAGCCACCCAGGTGCCCCCAGTTTGCTGAGTTTATTTATTTATTTATTTATTTTTAAAGATTTTATTTATTTATTTGAGAGAGAGAGAATGAGAGAGAGCACATGAGAGGGGGGAGGGTCAGAGGGAGAAGCAGACTCCCTGCTGAGCAGGGAGCCCGATGCGGGACTCGATCCTGGGACTCCAGGATCATGACCTGAGCCGAAGGCAGTCGCTTAACCAACTGAGCCACCCAGGCGCCCCAGTTCGCTGAGTTTAAAGGTGCATTGGTCCAGATTGTGGAAGGCCTTGAATGATAGGGTGTTCCGTAGGCATAGGGGTTTTGTTGAGCTCCTGCTGTGTGCTGGCCGTTGTCCAGGGACATGAAGGGTAAAGGAGTGAAAAGAAGACAGTGAACAGGAATGCAGCCCCTGCCCTCATGAAGTTGACATTTAGAGTGGGGACCAGAAATAGAGCTGTGAGGAGGCTGTGGTGGTACTGTAGACAGGCAGCGACAAGGACCTAAACCAGAGTTAGAACACATTATACTCAAAGGAGTAGATGCCAGAAATGTTAAAAGGATGATAATAAACTTAGGTGAATGAAGGAATATGGGGATGAGGAAAAAGGAAGTCAAAAATGCCTTTGGGATTTCTAAGTGGGGATGAAGGCGATGATGTTCATAGATTCAAATGCTGTGGGAAAGTCAGTATGGACTGAGTTCTGAAATGACTTTTGACAGTCAGAGGTCACTGGTGCAGAAGTTGCAGTTTTAATGAGTTGCTGAGAATGGAGGCTAGATGCCAGAGGGGCCAGACAGTGGCTCTGACACCTAGTGACCCCTTATAGTTGGGTGACCGCTGTGAAAACAGTATTTCACTATTTTAGAGGCTATATTACATACTTAAAATTTTCCATGGTGTGAGCTCCTCAGAGCCATCTTGAACTTTGCTGTCCATTTGTTCTGTGGATTGCAAGAGGGGCTGAGGGGAGTGGAAGAATAGACAGAGGGTACTTCTTACTTCTTATACTTCTTTCGACTCTTCCCATTTCTGACATAAGAAGAAAATGCTCAGATATTCAGGTAAATAATTTTTTAAAAATAATTAATGCTATAAGTACATATCATTAAAAATATCAAATCATGAGGCTATAAAATGAGAAATGAAAGTCCACACTTCCCACCTTTTCCATTTCCCAGAAGTTACCCTAAGGTAATTAATTATTTTTTCTCTATCCTTTCCAAGGTTTTTAATGTATTACAGATATTTTGGAGTGTTTATTTGCAGTGTATTTTGGAGAGAGTACCATAAGAACACATGTAGATTTACTGCTTAAAAAGGCGTAGATTTTTCAACTTCAAAATTTTACTTTTTAAAATGAAAGTAATGTGTGTATATGGCTAGAAATTTAGATAGTATAGAAAAATATAAAAACTAAGTTCTTTCCCTTCTGTGTTCACTCTCATTCCTAGTCCTCTAATGTAGTCATTATTTTCTTTTGTGTTTTTCCAAGAATACTTTTAGAACTTATATGTCTCTATACATTCTTGAAAATATTTGTATGTTCTCATATTTATTTATTCATAAATATGTGTTGACAAAATTAAAATAAATGTTAAAATAAAATTTTAAAACTTCACTTAACAGATGGGCAGTTAAGCTAAAAGGCAGTAGCTAGCCCCAATTCAGTACCAGCAGATTGTCGTCATTATGTAAGAACATGGGTTCCATGAAATCAGACTTTCCTATTTTTTAAAAGATGCTAAAAATACACAATTTTTATGTGAAACCTTCCAATTTTAAGTTTTTCAAATAAAAAAATGTTTATTTAGAGCACTACCTGCCAGGTGCTAGGATACAGCAGTGAATCAAACTTAGGTTCTAGTGGCAAGAGGAAGACAATAAGCAAATGAATAGTATATGCCAGGTGGTGGTAAGTGCTATGAAGACAAATAAGGCAGGGCAAGGAAGAGAGAGCAAGTGTTATTTTACATGGATGATCATGGAAGACCTCTTTGGAAAGGTGACATCTGAGCAAAGATTTGAAGGAAGTGAGGGACAAAGCCATGTAGATGACTAGGGGACTCATGCTAGGCAGAGGGAATAGCAAGTAAGAAGATCCTGAGATGGGAAAGAATTGGGCATGTTCAAGGAGCAGCAAATACACTAATGTGGCTGAAGCAAGCAAGGGTCTGGAAAGAAGCAGATGGGTCTGGAAAGTTGGGGAGATTGTGTGCAGATCATGTAAGCCTTTTAGGCTGTAATAGTGACCTTAGAAATGACCCCAAATGAAATGGAAGGCCATTGGAAGGTTTTCAGGGGATTGAAATGATCACACTTGGTTTTGAAAAGTCTCACTCTAGCTTCTGCCTGGAGAATAGAACCAGGGTTCCAATTAGGAAGCTGTCGTTAAAAGTCCAGGTGATAGATCATGGCCGTTGGCCTGGGGTAGAGTTGTGAAGGTAGAGAGAATAATTCAGTTTCTGGATATATTTTGAAAAAAGAGCTAACAAGGTTTGCAGATTTATTTTTTAATTTTAATTTTATTGTTTTTAATGTGCAGTGTGAAAAGAAATGAGGAGGCTCTAAGGACTGGGGCCTGAGTAAATGGTCCAATGGAGTTTCCATTTACTGAGATGGGGATGACTGTAGGAGAAACAAGTCATTCACCCTCACTTTGGTTAAAATCCTTTTTACCACCTTGTAAAAACTTAAAACGTTATGGGTAAAACATTATTGATAACATTATAATTGGGACTAATGGTCCTTTACCCATTTTTCCAATGCTAGTTCTCTGTTAATTCTCTTAGCCCCAAAGTAATTGTTATCATTTTGATGTGTGTGCACATACATGTTTGCATGTCTGTTTCCTTCTAGAACCTTTTTTTTCCTGTTTTTTAAAATATACATTATAGCCACAGGAAATATAACTGGTATTTTTATATAAATATATATATAAATATTTCATACCAAAAATATTGTTCTACAACATACTTTTTTCAATTACCAGTATGATCTATTAGATTACCTCATTTTTTTTAATCTACTCCATAGTATTTCATGGGTTGAATATACCATCATTTTGCTATTATAAATATTTAGATTTTCTAACAAGTAATGCTTCAGTAAATATCCTTATACACATGTACAAGTGTTTCTGTAGGTTAGGTATCTAAAAATGAAATTGTAGTGTTGAAGGGTATGTGAATTTAAAACTTTAGTAGGTGCTACCAAAAACCGTGTAAGTTGTAGAAACATGTCAGCTGTCTATGAAATTGTTTCTGCATACCCACTGTAACAGGAACATACAGGTAAGAAGTAAAAAAACAAAAACAACAACTTGAAAAAATACTAATTTATTATTATGATTTGGAAAATTAGTTTTGTATTTTTTTTATGTGGGAGTGAGGAAGTCTTCACTTTTCTATACTTTGTTTTGGTGGTGTTTGACATGCCTCTTCTGCAAATCAGGTATTTTGAGAATTATTAGAATAATAACTATGAGTGGGCTTTACAAAATATACAGAAGCTTATATGCTGACTTTGAGTTACAATTTTGTTTCTAAATCATTTAGTGGAAAGAGCTGTTAATGGAACATTGTTATCTCAAGCAACTTGTAAGCTCTGTGATGAAAATGAAAACTCTTTTACGGTAGCAAATGCTTTAGGAAACAGGTAAGCCATGTGCTGGGTGGTGACTTTTTAAATATCATCTTACATTTATATGGAATCTGTACCTTTTTTAAAATACTTGCTATGATACCACTTTTCGTCACAGTAACCCAAAGGATAGAAGTAGACATTAACATAAAGAAGCTGAAGCCCAGAGAATGAGACTGATTAGAGGTTAAAGTTTGTCTCAGTCTCTTATCAGTTGTTTGACCTTGGCAAGCTTAGTAAGTCAGTCTTCTTGTCTTTAGAATGGAGATATACCACCCACTTCATAGGCTTTTTTCACAGCTCAGAAATGGATATGCGAATTCTTAGCATAGTGCTTTAGAGTAAATGCTCAGTAAAAGGTAGCTGTTTTTGTTTGTTATTATGTAATTTGTACATAATCTATAATATATATAGCATATAAATATTAACTTCTATTCACAGCATACTTACTATGTGCCAGGAACTCTGCTTTATAATAAAGTTATATAAAAAACATATTAATAAGTAAATGATAATTATAGTAACCCAAGAACCCTGATTAGCCCTATTAGCCCTATTCTCTGTCACTTCCTGTTTTCCCTTCATGTGTGCATATGCACACCACATGCGCGCGTGCGCGCGCGCACACGCACACACACACACACACACACACACACCCACCCCTGCCTCTCTCTAATTCAAACGAAGTATCCCTATTTCAACTTCTTCACATTTTTTTCTTTGAGGGCTACATGATGACTTCCCTCTAAGCAGAATTGTCTCTTCAGTTCCCAAGTTTAAAATAGAAAATACTTGAGTAGCTTCTCCTGGGGATACTTAGTATTGGATCACTACTTCTCTTAGGCTGATGTGGGTTGTAGTGTCCAAATATTGACTACTGGGCTGATCCCCAAGCCTTCCCTTCCAGTACTGCCTCGAGGCTAGTTCTATGCCATGCCCCATCCCCTCCTACCTGCTCTATCTTACAAGTAATGAATACAACAAACCCTTCAGTGTTCCCACTACTCTGGTGGATGCTCTTCCTTTCTGTATATCATACATTAATGAAAAATGTATTTTCCTAAAATAAATAAGGATAATGAATAGACTTTAAAAGTGTTTGTTATAGGTTTGATGAAGGGATAGATACACATATCTTTTTCAGCATATGTTTCCTTTTTGCTTTGTGACAGACAAAATAAGGAAAGTAGATTTAATATAACTACATATGAAAACAGATTGGGTTTCATTTATATGAGTTTTTTGGGCTCTTAATTGAGTGACTTAACAATCTCTGCTATTCAGTATTATTTATGCTATACCCTCCATGTAGTTTCAAAAGAATGCTCTCCTATTATTGGTTAATTTTATTCATTTATTTATACCTTGCTTTGTAATAGAAGGAGTGGTATAAAACTAATCAAATCAGTGTTAATATTTTTAATTTGTTTACCTTACTACAAGTAATTACTTAGCTGAATGAATCTATTCTAATTCAGCATTTAGGAAGACAAATGTTTGATGAAATTAGGTCTAGCATAATTCATTGACATTTAAAAATTTTTTTGTGATGTTGACAGATGTAACCGATGTGAACCAACATTCATCAATACCAGCAGGTCCTGTACATGTTCAGCACCAAACATTTTAGTAAGGCTAATCGAATTAATAAAGTATATATTTTAAAATTAAGTTGCTTATACCTTTCCATAAACTGTTTATTTTTTATTTTTTTTATTTATGAAGACAGGGGGATTATGTTTCAGCAGCACAGGGAATTTTCCTTCACGTGTAATTTCATCTGCCCGTTATGGAGATCTTGTGAGTATGTTTCAGTTTTTTTGTTCCATTCTTGTTGCATTACTTCCTTTGCTCATTAGTCTGGGACTAAAATGAGAAACAGTTCTGTGTAAGTCATTTTAAAACAGAAATTAACAATCTGAGAAACCTTAACAACTCAGCGTTATTATTTATAAGTAGAGTTACTCTCTTCTCTACCTTGGCTCATCCTTTTTCAGTGATCTCCGAATGTTTAAGCTGAAAAGTTCTTTTATAGATCCTATAAAGAAGCAGCATTATGTGTTAAGAGTCCCAGAGACTCTTGACTTGAACCCTGGATTTGCCCGTCATTAATTATATATCCTTGGACTTATTTACTATTTCTAAACTTCAGTTTTATTGTCTGTACATTGGGCATAGTAATAATACTTACCTCATAGTGCCTGTACATGGTAATCACTGGAGAAACAAGGGTTATTTGTATCTGGCCAGGTTCCTTATTTTGTAGTTGAGAGCATGGAAGCCTAGGGTTAGAGCCTTTGTAACAGATGCTGGTCTGACAATGTCTGCTATGTAAAATGGGAAGAAAGTGGATGAATTGGAACTGAAGAGATCATGAGTCCAAGGGAATAGGAGTTAGATGACTAACTAGAAGTTGGTTAATGAGCATTGAAAATACCCAGTATGCCAGCAGAGCTTGGGGTGGACAGGCTAGGATCTGGTTGCTCATTATCATCCTTAGATCAGTGGGAGTGATTAGGAGGAATTGGAGGACAACCATTATTCTTGACGAATAAAGCAAAAATTCCTCTTCTCCAGTATTGTCTTACTGGTGTGATAGGCAAGTACCAAATATTTGCAAAACAACAAAATAAATACTAAGATAGGGGTATAGGTATGGAGCTCTGAGATCACCCCAAAATTAGCTCCTTAGCAATAAGATGGATGTCTTCTGGAGTGTTCTTCCCCAGTCTCAGGTTATAATGACCTCCTGTATATCATTGTCAAACTTGCAGGCCTTTATTTTTATTTTTTCTTTTTTCCTTTTTAAAATAATTCTGCCAAAAGTACCAATAAATTTTTTCTTTTCCTCTTTGGTGTCAGATCAGTCATATAGAGCTCCCATCTCTTTCAATCTCTGATCTGGAACAGGTCCTTAGTCTTTTCCTGCCTTTCATGAACTCAACAGCTTTGAAGGTTATAGGCCTTACAGTCTATAGGATGACCCTTGACTGGGTCCATCCAGTTTCTCCCCATAATCAGGACATGCTTGGCAGGAAACCACAAAAAAGATGTCTTGCTTTTCTCAGTGTGTTGTACCATAACAGAAAGCATGCAACATTCATATGTCCTATCACTGGTGATGTTAACTTTGATCAGCTGCTGTGAAGTCACCATGTATGCTATAAGGGTGCCATTTTTCCCTTTGTAATTGATTAGTATTTTGTGAGGAGAATTTTAAAGATTATGCTTCATCTTCACCAAACATTAACAATAAGTAACAATAAGCTTTAGTCTCTATTGGTGATGCTTGCCTTTATCAACCACTACTATGAGGTTGCCAAATGTTTACATTGTTCTTTCTCCATTTATTAATTAACCTTCTACTGTAAGGAAGAATTTCCCAATCTTCCCATTTATGTATTTATTTGTTTATTAATGTCAGTATAGATTAGTAGGTTCCTATTTTATTCAGTTGGTTATAATCCAATACATACATTATTTGTTTTGCTTTTCAAATTGTCCTAGATTTAGCCATTGAAGCCCCTTCAAGTTGGCTCCTATACCTTTTTGATATGTCTCCATCATTTGTTGAGGATTTCTTTCCTTTCTGGCACAAGGAGATTTCCAGGTTCATCTTGTACTTTTCCTACCTCATTCCTGGAATCAGCCATTTCTCTAAGAATTTGTGGAGGATAATATTTAGAAACCAAGATTACCACACTTAGTATACCCTTTTAGGAGACATAGCTAAAATATATATACACACACACACTTACATACATATACATATCTATAACTATTTCCTTATTTTGTATATATATATATTGAAGTAAATGAGTTCATACTGATGCTTTCAATTCTAAAGCAGTTCCTCAGTGTTCCTTCTAACCTTTCCTTTTGACAGATTTTCAGTACCTTCTGTAGTGAGATATCTGGGTCTCATCCTCACTTAACTCGTTGGGTCTGTGTAACAGTCTTTGAACCATGCTGCTCTCTTCCATACCACCTCCACATCCTCCCTTCTTCACACCACTGTGCAGTAGATCCGAATGTTTGCAGACTTCTCTGCAGACTTCTGTTAAGAAAAGGTGGGCAGAGAAAGGCAATTCTGTTCTTAATCTGATTCAATTAATGCATTTCATTTAAACATATCGGTCTTGGACACTGATGCTTTCCTAAGGACAAGTTTTAGAAACCTTGATTTTAAGTCATTTTATAACGAGTGTTGAGACAGGTTCTGTGTAGTCGTATGAGACATGAAAACAAATGTAGTTAAGATTGTATGACTATCTTGGCCCAGTCCTCTGTCTGGCAGGTATAAGAACTCAGTTTTAGCAATGTACCTGGAGGTCAGTCAGGGCCTAAGGGACCAGTTCAAAATAATTAAACCCGCAAGAGACTAGATGGATTGATAAACCAGAATGCATGTTTATTAGTTTATGTTGATACTATAATTGGCGGCTAAACTAAACTACTTGTATTAACTTGAAAATTTACACTTTCCCTAATTGGAAAACATGACATATCAAATGTTTTCTTGAACAATACAGAATTGGAACATAATTAGTTTTGTATAATTTTATGACAGGCATTTATACTTGCCAATCAGTAAAGAATTTCTGTATACATGAGTCCGTGTCTTCCCATTAACTTTCCCCAAAGATAGTAATAGTGATCTAGCATCTTGGTTTTATGTTTTTCTCAACTTTTATTTTGAAAATTTCAAAATTAGGGGCACCTGGGTGGCTCAGTCGGTTAAGCATCTGCCTTCGGCTCAGGTCATGATCCCAGAGTCCTGGGATCGAGCCCCACATCAGGCTCCCTGCTCAGCGGGGAGCCTGCTTCTCCTTTCCCTCTGCCTGCTGCTCCCCCTGCTTGTGCTCTCTGTCTCTGTGTCAAATAAATAAAATCTTAAAAAAAAAAGAAAATTTCAAAATTATAGAAAAGTTAAAAATAGAGACCATGACTGTATA
The DNA here is from genome assembly GCF_002201575.2 of Neomonachus schauinslandi. Lineage (NCBI taxonomy): Eukaryota > Metazoa > Chordata > Mammalia > Carnivora > Phocidae > Neomonachus > Neomonachus schauinslandi. The sequence goes on from NC_058406.1 coordinate 146,179,063, forward strand.
TATATCTTTCATCTAGGTTAACCAATCATTAATGTTTTGCTGCATTTGCTTTATCTTTCCATGTGCATGTAAAATGCATACACACACACGCGTGCACACACACAGGCGCTTTTTCTTTCTGAGCCACTTGAAAATAAGTTGTAGATGTATGACACTTCACTCCTAAATGTTTTATTATGTGGCTCCTAAGAACAAGGGGGTTTTTCCTGGTATCACACCAAAGAAATTTAAAATTAATGTAATAGAATTACCTGATAGACTGTTCATTTCCAAATTTGCCCTCTTGTTCCAATAATGACCTTCATGCTCCCTCCTCTTTTTGCAGGGGCAGGAAGATGGGGAGGCGAGAGTCCAAGGATCCATTTAAGGACCCCACACTGCAATTAGTCTTTTAGTTTTCTTTAATCTAGACCCTACTATGTTTTGCTTTTGTGGTTTTTGTTGATGTTTTTGCTGTTTTTGCTTTTATGCCATTGACATGCAGAGTCAAGGTCAGCTCTCTTGTGGAGTGTCCCACAATGTGGACTTTTCTGATTGTTTTCTCATGATTAGACTCAGAGAAACATCTTTTTTGCAAGAATATGATATAGTGTTGTGTGCAGCCATTGCATCATAACAAAGAGCGCATGTTAGGTAGTCCAGTTCCTGGTGATGCTAAATTTGATTGCCTGGTCACCATGATATCTGCCATTTCTCTTCATTGTAAAGGTATTGTGATTAATAAGTTAGTCTGAGATTTTACTTTGAGACTACTTATCCATGTGGTGGCCATTGATGAACCAACCTTTCCTGAGTCAAGTTTTCAGTTGGTCATTTCAAAATAATTTCACAGTTCTCTTACTCCCTCTACATTTATTAGCTAGCAATCTTCTGTAAAAATTTCCTTTCTCTCTGTGCTTTTTTTTAGTTTTTTGCGAACTCATGAAATTTGTTTATTCAGTGTGTTATAATTGTTTACTATTTCTTTTCAAAGCTCAAATTCTTTCAAATTTTGAAATAAGCTCCTGTGTTATTTTGACATGTCTCCATCAATCCTTTTGCACTTCCTTGGTTTCTCTATACCATGTTACAGGCTCAACCAATATAATTTTTAATAGCTACCTAACACTCTCATTAATGCACTGAAATTTATGTAATTGTAGTGCCTTTGAATATTTAGGTGTTCTGTTAATATTGCTGTCAACCATTTTATGCAAATAGATATGTTTTTCCTTTTGGAGAGATTATTTCCCTAAGATAAATTTCCTAAGTGTTTCTAAATTCCTGGTTTAAAATGTGTAGATATTATTTTATGAAAGGATCGTGCAGCTTTAACACTGCCACTAGAATTGTCTGTGGGTTTATTTTACATGAATTTCCAAGCACTGTTGTCATTGCTTTCCATTTTTTTACTTAAAAAACTTCAGTTTTTTTTTAATGTGATCTTCAATCTTATACACAGATGTGGGTTTTTTTCTTAAAAAGTGAGAATTCTTCCTTCTTAAAAAGATGAAAATATTGACTTACAATTTTATTTTAGATTTTTTTTTTGATAGCTCTGGTGCCATGTTCCCTATAATTGGTTTTATCTCCTCTGTACATGTCCAGTAAATTACCCTGAAAGGTGTTTCTCAGTGTGTCATTTTTTAGCAACATGTGCGGGTAAGCTCTAAAGCAGTGGTTCTTAGCAGAGATTTGTATCTGCAGCTTTCAGAGCACATGCATGTCTTGGTTCCTCCTGGAGATTTGGAATGCAGCCAGGCATTTTCTGTTCTTAGGAAATCTCACAGGTGATTCTGATGTTCATCATTGTTTGAGAATCACCACTTTGGAGATTTTTAAATGTTAGGTTACTCTCTATATCCCCAATTTCCTGTTGCTTGGAAACCATTCATAATTATTTCTCTTTTATGACTTGCCAATTTAATACAGTATAATAATCCTAAATCAGCAAATATTAACAATGAAATACTAAATCAGTATCCAGGTTTTCTTTTATTTTTTGCCATTTTGTTCTTTGTTTTATGTATTACTAAAATGGGCATAATAGTTTTTTTGGATTATAGCACACTTTGTTTCCTCATATCTTTTGCCTAAGTGACATGATTTTGCAGTGCAGTCCTGATTTGTAATAACTGAGTTTGGTTAGAATTAATTCTTATATTCCCATTTAAACTATTTTCTGATAACATTGAGAAAGTAATAGTAGCCATTTCCCATTGGAAAATATGCATATTAATGTTTTCCTAGCAATGTAGGTAAGGAATCTTCATTTGAACTTGAAACTAAAACTTATCTTTTTTGTGAATAGGGCATGTCTTTCACTTCAGAATGGTTTGTAAAGTATTTGCAGTCATCAGCAGCTGCTTGTGGGGTAAGTTTGAATTTTTTAAAAGTAAATTTATTTCATTTTGAAGAATTGTGCCACCATTTTTTCCCCAGATAATAAAGGTCTTCTAAGTAGATATGTCTCCTTGGTCATATTCTATAAGAAGAATAAGCCATTTCTGGTGGAAAGAAAATACACAAAATTGAATGTCTTCAAGCTTGTTCGGCTGGAATTGAGTGTTAAGGGAAAGTGATCCATACTGTCATTTAGTAAATTTTATTAATGACCTATTGTGTGCCAGGCCCTGTTCTCAAATCAGATTATATATTTCAGAAAAACACAGGAAAAAAATCCTTCATGGAATTATATTCTAAGTAAATGCAGGTGGTTCTAAGTGCTATGAAGACAAATAAACCAGGATAAAGAGCTCAGAGAGTGGAAGGGGTACTATTTCATATAGGGTGGTCAGGATAGGTATCTCTGTTGGTGATATTTGAACAAAGCCCTGAAGGAAGTGAGAGTGAACCATGTAAATATCCAGGGAAGAGTGTTCTAAGCAGAGACCACAGGAAGTGCAGAGGTTCCAAAACAGGAGTTCTCTGGTATGTTCATGCTTAAGAAACAGGAAAGAGGCTAGAGCAGCCAGAGCAGAGTAAGTAAGGGAAAGTGGAGAGAGCGATTTGGGGATGAAGGGGTGGCTATGGCGAGGACCTGGAGTTTACTGCAAGGGGGATAGAAGGATTTTGTGCAAAGGAAAATATGACTGAACTTCAGGTTTTGAAAGGATCACTTGCATGGAGAGGAGATTTGGCAGAAGCAGGGAGACCAGTCAGCAGAGTATTACAGCAATCCGAGTGAGAGATGGTGGACCCATAGCCAAGAGTGTAGCATGGAAATGAGAGAGGTTCAGTGTCGGAATATACAGTGAAGATTGAGCCAACAGGATTTACTGAGGAGTTGGGTATGGGAAGGGAAAGAAAGAAGATCACTGCAATGTTTGATTTGAGTAACTATAAAAATGGAGTTGCCTCTTCCTGATTGGGAAAACTGAGAAGTTTGAGAGGCAAACTCAACAAATTAGTTTTCTTTCAAATATAGTTATTAAAGTTATTAAAGTCCATGTTACATTTCTTTGCCATGGTTCTCTCGTAGGTTTATGCCAATTTAACATCTTGCCAAGCTCTTGGAAATATGTGTGTGATGAACATGAATTCTTATGACTCTACCACTTTTGATGCATGCCAACTGTTTCAGTTTATCTTTGAAAATACTGCTGGACTGCGCACTGTTCATTCTGTTTCATTTTGGTAAAGATATCCTGATTGATGAACTGTCATTTTAACCAAATTCAGTGCAGTTACTTTCACAAATATTAATATTGGTACCCCATTCCTAAGACAACTGTAATTGTTTACAGGAGACAGAATCTTCCATGGCTGTTCTATGGAGACCAGCTAGGATTAGCACCTCAAGTACTCAGTACCACACCTCTTCCTACAAATTTCAGTTTTAAAGGGGAAAACCAGGTATAAATCACTAGATTATTAAAAAACAACTGTATTTCAATGTACAATTTTAAAAGGTAATAAGAATGTTATTAGTCATAATTCTTGATTCTTTAGGTTGTTTCTAAAAATTTGATTACTAAACTAAACTTAAATATCAGCTGCTTATAGGAATCAAACAATAACGCATTTAGCAGTCTCACCTGAGTCTATGGATACCTCTGGATTATGTGGTTATGGTGGCAAGTAGCACTTGTGGGACTGGGAAGGTAGTTTATGTCACCAAATGCCAGTCCTTCTGTATCTCTGCATTTTTAAGAAGTGCTTCCAAAGACTGTTTGGGACCCTATGCCATTTCCTTAGCACTTCACAGATCCAAATTTTTACCTTCAGCTTTTTGACCTTCTGGAATGATGAAATAGATTATTCTCCCCCCTACTAACCAACTCCCCAACTCTTCTACACATCACATAGACACACACACACACACACATGCACACACTCTTAACAGGTTTGAAAGGAGGTTATCTGTCACTAGCATTGCCTCTCAATTCTGGAATAATAGTTTTAATGCAAAAAAACAGTTTATTTATTTTAGGTGTGTTTAATCATAAAGATACTTAGATTAATTTTGCTTCAAAGTAAAGATAGTTGGATATTTGATCTTTGGGAAAAGAATGGATCAGTCAACAATGAATGTTTCTTTATAGAATACTACATTGCTTCTAAAGTATGTGACATTATTTTATTCTTATTTTTATTTAATCAGAATAGAAAACTGAAGTTTGTTGCTGCTTCCTATGATGTAAGAGGAAATTTTCTCAAGTGGCAAACTTTAGAAGGAGGTATTTTACAGGTGAGCATACTTCTAGCTAAAGAATTACGAATGTGCCTTGTTTTTGCCTCAGGCAAAAATGAGGAAAAGACTAGATATTTACTGGATTAGAGCATCACTTGCATGCTACAGTTGATTTTTTTCTTGTGCTTTAAATGGGAATTTCTTAAAACTACTTTAAGTAGTATTATATAAAGCAACATTATTCTGAAATATTTATCAGTTGTATTCTTTTGCTATAGCTTTGTCCAGACACAGAGACAAGACTGAATGCTGCTTATTCTTTTGGAACAACCTATCAACAAAGTGTAAGTTTCAACTATACTAGTCTATATATTTTTTTTTTTTTTTTAAAGATTTTATTTATTTATTCATGAGAGACAGAGAGAGAGAGAGGCAGAGGGAGAAGCAGGCTCCCAAGGAGCAGAAAGCCTGATGCGGGACTTGATCCCAGGACCCTGGGATCATGACCTGAGCCGAAGGCAGACACTTAACCATCTGAGCCACCCAGGCGCCCCACTAGTCTATATTTTTTAGCTTCATTTTTCACATCAACAATAATTGGAATGATCTTTGAATTTTCAAAACTGTTTTTTTTTTTTTTAAAGATTTTATTTAGTTATTTGACAGAGAAATAGTGAGAGCAGGAACACAAGAACTGGAGTGGGAGAGGGAGAAGCAGGCTTCCCACAAGCAGGGAGCCCGATGCGGGGCTCGATCCCAGGACTCTGGGATCATGACCTGAGCCGAGGGCAGACGCTTAATGACTAAGCCACCCAGGCGCCCCAAAACGTTTTTAATAGTAATGAATAATTTCACTGATATAATTTTTTATTATTGGGGTGCAGAAAATCTTACCTTGTTATCTATAGAGTTTAAACATAATGTAAGATTTTCCTAATTCTTATTTATTTACTTCTAGCATATAGGTTTTAAAAATAATATTTATTTCTGAGCATTTTATTTTTTAAGATTTTATTTATTTATCTGAGAGAGAGCACGTGAGAGAGAGATCACAAGCAGGGGGGAGGGGTAGAGGGTGAAACAGACTCTCTGCTGAGCAAGGAGCCCGACTTGGGACTTGATCCCAGGACGCTGGGATCATGACCTGAGCTGAAGGCAGACGCTTAACTGACTGAGCCACGCAGGCACCCTATTCCTGAGCATTTTAGAATAAAGTGAAAATATTATATTTAGTGACTAATAAAAATGTTACTCCCTCTTCCCTCTATCCCCCCCAGTTAACAAGTAAAAATGCTTCTTCTTCTCTCCTTCCATACTTTTTCTCCCTTCTTCCCTCCCTGACCTTCCTTCCTTTGGAAACCCATTTTTGAATTACAGAATGTACAAAGTAATATTATGAGCCATTAAACTTTTGAAAGACATTCACTTGTCTACAAAAATACTTCTTGATAAAATGCATATACATACATCATAGAACAAAACTGTGATTTCAGTTTTGTTAGAACTACAATGAAAAATGTCATCATGGAAACCAGATTGGAAGACAATAAACATTTTTAACAGTGGTTATCTCTGGATGTTGGGATCAAGTGATTTATTTATTTATTTTTTATATTTTCCAAATCTTCTATCATGAATATGAATTTACTTTTATTATCATAAATGACTTATATGTTATTTAAAAAAGAAAAAAAGAAATGTTACGTGTTTACCATGAGCCAGGAGAACCAACCCTGGTTAAATGCCTGCTGCTGGATGCTCAGCATTTTATCCTTTTTACCTCATTTGATCTGCAAAATAACCATTAGGTACATATCATTACCTGTGCTTCATAGATGAGGAAATGGTGCCTAGTGAGATTAGGTAATGGACTTAAGGTCTTGCATCAGGTAAATTGTGGAACCAGTGTTCTATTAGGCTTAAAATTCCTGGTTTTTCCATTGAACCTGGCTGCCTCTGAAGTAGTTCACAGCCTAATAGAGAAAACAGCTATATAGACAAAGAATTGCAAAGAATGTGGAATGTGGTGTGTACAAGGTGCCATACTGATACAAAGGAGGAGTCATCAGCGATTCCTGGAGAAGTACTAAAAGGTTTCTCGGAAGGAGTGACATTTGGGCTTAAAGAACGAATATGAGTTTACCAGGGAAACACAGTGGGGAAGAGAATTTCAGGCAGGAACGTTTGCAGTGTCAGAGAGACAGAATAGCATAGTGTATATAGGAACTGCAAGTATGAATGGACCATAGACTGGTAGAGAGCAGTGGGAGATAAGCCTGACTCTGTTAAGGGAAGCCGAATCATAGACATCGTTGTACATCAGAAGAATTAAGACCTCATCCCATAGGACAGTAGTTTTTAAACTTTTTCACTGATGTACACTTAATGTTAAGAATGAAGGCATACCCTCTCCAGCTGTGCTGTAGGACAAGAACCAGGCAGTTCTTTACTCTCAGTTTTTTTCGGCCCTTAAAAAGAATCATGTTTAGGGCGCCTGGGTGGCTCAGTTGGTTAAGCGACTGCTTTCGGCTCAGGTCATGATCCTGGAGTCCCTGGATCGAGTCCCGCATCGGGCTCCCTGCTCGGCAGGGAGCCTGCTTCTCCCTCTGACCCTCCCCCCTCTCATGTGCTCTCTCTCTCTCATTCTCTCTGTCTCAAATAAATAAATAAAATCTTTAAAAAAAAAAAAAGAATCATGTTTATAGTATTCATGTTTTGGAAGGTACATGGAAATGCATATAAACAAGATAGTTTAAAGATATTTTATTTTACAAAATTAAAAAACACTTTAAAAGATACTAAATATGCTTTCTAATTTTTTCAATGCTTTTATTTTTTATTTTATTTTCCAGTGTGAGATTCCTCTCTCTAAGATCTTAACTGACTTTCCCTCTCCTATATTTTATGATGTGTACCTTGAATATACTGATGAAAATCAACACCAATATATTTGGGCTGTGCCTGTGTTAAACCTAAATCTTCAATACAATAAAATATTTGTGAACCAAGGTAAGACATCTGTACACTCTTTCTCTGAGCTAAAAGCCAATAAATAAGTCAACCAACATGATAATTTAGTAAGCCATGGGTTATAAAAAGGCATGGATTTTCTCTTATGATATGGCTTTATGTAGTCTGCCAAAAAGTAAAACAATAAGATTGCTGGTATATTTAGACATTTTTGCCAAACGTGTCAGGCTTATTGTTAAGAAATTAATATTATCGCTTAAGTGTAAGCTGAGAAAAATTAGTAGAACTGTAAATTGGGGCTGTGCTTCTTCAAGCTTTCTCAAGCTGCTTTTCGGATAAATTCACTTATTTTGTTCTTGTATCATAAAATCTTATTAGGTAATTTGCAGGGAAAATACCTTCCAAACAATCAAAGACATTCAAGTGAGGTAGGGAAAGCTATTACCAGGAATTTCTAACAGCGATAGCTGTGCAGCCATTTTATCTCAAACAGAATGTACTAATTTTGTGTTTTAAATTTATTCAGTAAAATTCTCGAGAGCCATCTTGAACAATTTGAAAGTATTTTTTTAATGCCATCTTTTTTTCTTCCTTTTTACGATAAAAGACAGTAGCTCAAGCAAGTGGCTTCTGACTCGGCGCATTTTCTTAGTGGATGCACTAAGTGGACGAGAAAATGACTTAGGAAGTCAGCCAAGATTAATTCGAATTGCTACCCAGATATCACTGAGGTAAACAAATATCTGTTGTACTAAATTAAGCTTGGAGTGTACGGGAAAATGTTATAATGAAAGTGTTTTCTAGTAATTATCTGAGGAAAACAATAAGGACAGCTGAATTGGAACAGTACATAAGGTTTTTTAGATATCTGTGTAGATGGATATACACCAGTAGAAGTGAGGAGCTGCAAGGGAAGAATTATATCAGAAGGACCTGAGGAGTTTTGTCAGAATTCACACTCTGGCCCTGCTGAATTAGAATGGGCTGAGAGGTGGAGGGAAATTGAATAGCAGTGGGCTGAAATGGGAATGTTAGAAAGAGCCTGCCCAGTGTTTGCAGTGGGTAGGCGTCCTGTGTGTTTTCACCTCCTTACTGGTCTAAGTTGGCCCAGATTAAGTACCAACACCTCCGTCTTCTTAGGAAATCTTAAGGATGACCCTACCTTAGGGTAGTGCCATACAGCGCTTATTTCTGTTTTCAGTGTGAGATTGTTCCCTCTAGATCATCACCGACTTTCCCACTCCACAATTTTTTGATGTGTACCTTGAACACTGGCAAAAATCAACACCATCATCTTAACATGAGTCTGGCACTTTGAAGCACTTCAATATACCTTTTTTTCATTATTATTTCATTCTGGTTTTCATATTAGTCTTATGAAGTATAAGCAGTACAGAAGCTTTATTATATATCTTGCTGAAGTCCAGATGTACTGTTTTTAGCATTCCTTCAATTTACTAATGTATCACTAGTAAAAATGAAATTGGACCTAGTCAGGTCTGACTCGATCATGGTGAAACCATGCTAGCCACTAGTGTTTGGCACTTTCCTTCTTGATTTACAAATCATACCCATGCCTTGAATTCAGCAAAAGACACTCTACTATGTGCCATAAACAGTACTAGATATGACACACATTATTTTGTTAAGAACTCATCTTTCTCTTTTGAAAATCAGGATGCTATCTGCCTTTTTCCAGGCTTTGTTTAACACTTCACCCTTGACTATTCCTCAGAGATGGTTCACAGTACTTCAGTGATTTCATTTGTAAACTTCAGAAGACCTAGATCAGGAAGAGTTTCTAATTTGTCTCAGATGGTATATTTTAATATTAAAGTTTTGACTACTTAAGATAGCTTGTGTTGGTACCATTAGTTTATGTTTGACCTTCCCAAGTCCTTATTCACTGGTTGGTTTTGAGATCACCAAGACTATCCATATTAAAAAAAAAAAAACCAAAGCAGTAAGTTAACTGTATGCTTAAGGACTTAGATATATTTTTAACTATAAATGTATTTTCTCATAAACAGCATCCACCTTGTACCCAACACAAAAAATGGAAACATTTACCCTCCTTTAATTACCATTGCGTACAGTGACATCGATATCACAGATCCCAGCAGCCAGTCTGTGAAGGTGGGTCCCGTGCCAGTCAGTACCTCTATATGTGTTAATGTGATACTGATGCAGTTTACATATGGTCAAAGGCTATTTGTCCTTTTTCAAGTTTTAAATAAACACTGCACTTAATATAGTCAGGTCTTGATTACTTTTTACTAATAATGATAAAGGTGAGTTCCTGTGGATCCTTCAGGTAAAAAAAACAAGAATTAAGTTTTTTTCTAGACACCATCAGCAGCAGTCAGGCATCACTGTTCGGGATCCTGGGGTATGCTGAGATATGTAGTGTCTGCTCCTGTCCTCTTTGGCCAACTTGCTTGCACTAAGATTTTGTTTTCTTGGCTAATTAAACCAGAAACTCAAGCTTTCAGCAGGCACGAGTGGTCTCTTCTCACCAGGCTTGCTCACTTGATGGAAATACACTTCAACAAGTAGAAAGAGATTCCAATTATCAGTAGTTTATAACTAGTGATGCTAAAGTGAAGTAGAGAATACAGTTTGGACCTGTAGCCACGTAGGCATCCTGCTACTTCTCCAACTCAAAGTTAAGTGCAGAACTAAAGGCCTCCTTGCCTGGGAGGTCCTGTATGGAGGAGAGACCTCGTACACCCTGAAGATGGACTACACCAAAGGGAATGAGCCTGGAAAAGGCTGAGTTCCTTCTCCCAACCTCACCAGTCAGATAAAGCCTCTCTGCTTTGAGGAGGGGTTCATGACAGAGGGATAGAGATCAAAACCAGAGGTAATCCTTCTGTACTTTTTCCTCAGAGAGATTAAATGGATAGTCCCTTCCCTCTCTGGAAACATGAGAGATGTTTAAGCATTCCCTACCTCCAAACCTCACTAACAGCTTTTAATTTCACTATTTTGCTTTTCTAAATTTTAATGTTCTAGTTCCTATAGCCGGTACTTTTGGCTTCTCTATTGTGCTTGTACTTGTACTCAGCTGCTACTGGATTCAGGCTTTCATGAAGCAAAAGGTAGGCACATAGGATATCTTTTCTCTAAAAGATTTTACATCCTCATTTGTATGACATAATTGGATGTTAAAATTAGTTTCCATTGCCTGAGCTTTTTTTTTTTTTTTTAAAGATTTTATTTATTTATTTGACAGAGAGAGAGACAGCTAGAGAGGGAACACAAGCAGGGGCAGAGGGAGAGGGAGAAGCAGGCTTCCTGCCGAGCAGGGAGCCCGATGTGGGGCTCGATCCCAGGACCCTGGGATCATGACCTGAGCCGAAGGCAGACGCTTAACGACTGAGCCACCCAGGCGCCCCATTGCCTGAGCTTTTATGCACCGTAATAGGAGGAGAGGAAAATCCGGAAACAGGCTTAGTAACAACAGAAGACTGGCTGGTTTAAAATTTCCTGGGTAACCAAGAGTATATTTATTTTAAGATAAAACACTTCTGGGTCTTTTCTTTAACTATTTTTGTTGTTGTTTAAAATATTCCAAGGGTGGTCTTGATAAATTAGAAAATAATAGAAAAGGAATTGAGAGAATCATGAAACTATACTGGTGAAGTCCACCTCAGATTCATTCTAAGTGTAGAATGTACAGTTCTTTCATCATTTCTTAATTTTTTATGACAGTTGTTGTGACAATTCTACATCAGTTAAGCATTCACCTACATCTCTGCTCTCTCACCAACAGCGAGTAACTTTCCCTCATATTTTCTGAGCAGATCAAGACCATCCCTCAGATTTCTCTTCAGATGAATTCCCTCAGATTTCCTCTTTAATACTTCAGAATCTCTGTTTCATTATCCTTCCTGTCTCTTGTTCTGATTTTTAAGAACAAAGGGCCCTTCCTCTTTTCTTAAATTAATCTTCTACCTGTGCTTGTTTGCAGTGCTTTCTCCAGTATCCTGTTTCATCCCTAATCCCTTTTTCAACCAGCTCCTCTGCTGGTCCCTTTCCTTTGCTTAAAACAGCCATCAAGTTGTCCTATCTTAAAAACAAAGTAAAACAACCAACCAATAACATCTTTCCTCAATTCTGCCAGCTTTTTAACTTGCTATTGTGTATCTTTCCTTGATTTCCCAACCGTTTACTCTTTCATCATTTGCAGTCTGGCTCTAGTCATTTTTCTTCTTTGAAAACCTTTTTCTTGAAGGTCAGCAATGAATTCCATATACATTAGCTTTATTTCTTTATAACTTGACATTCATACAACATTTGACATCATATTTCAAGACTTCTTCTTGAACTTCTGTTCTATGAGCTTGGTAAGACTTTGGTATCTAGCCTCTCCTACCTCTCACAGTCCTGTTTCTCTATCCTTTACTGGTTCTTCTTTCTCTTCTTGTCTCTTAATATAGTGGTATCCCTAAGATTCTTGTTCAGCCCTTTGAATAATCTGCCTTCTTAAGGTGTGATTGTTGAGCCAGTTGCTAAATTCTTGATACACAAGATTAGTCACATGCCTCAGTTATAAAAACCTATCAGAAAATGAAATATCATCAGCTTGACTGCTGTTAATGAACCTAAACGAGTTCCTAATGAACCCCTCTTTCTTCTATGTATGTTCAAAAGGGATATTCAAAGCATCATGAGTAATTCCTCAAAGTATTTCCATTTATGTGTAAGTAAGGGTCAACTCTAGTAATATTAATAAATTAAAAATATGGCATTTATATACAAATACATCTTTATAGTAAAAGCTTTGTGTTATATAATTTTAGTATGGCTAATTTACTTTCTTTTAAATACCAGGTTTCTTTCTCAGTCAAATATGAAATGGATCAAGGAGAAGCACAAGTCCAGACAGATGTAAGTTTATTTAACTTGTTAAAATATTTACAGTATGTTTCTTAGTTAAAAAATGTTTAGATATACAAGGGAATCGTCAAAATAGTTCTGCCATGTATCTTTCACCCAGCCTCCCCTTATGTTAACATCTTACATAACCATAGTGCAATGTTCACAATAAGGAAAATAATACTGATGTAATCCTATTAACTGATCTACATACTCTGAATTTCCCAAGTTTTTTCACTATCCTTTTTCTGTTTTAGGACCCAACCCAGGGTCGCATATTGCTTTTAGTGGTCACGTCTCCTTAGTCTCCTTTAATCTGTGATGGTTCCTCAGTCTTTCTCTTTCTTTCAGAACCCCATCCTACGCTTTTGAAGAGTACTGGTCAATTATTTTGGCCTTCGATTGGGTTTATCTGATGTTTTCCCATAATTAAATCAAGTTCATGTAGTTTTGACACAGATACCACCGATATGATGTTGTGCCCTTTTCTGTGCATCATATCAGAAGGTACATGGTGTCAGGATGTCTTAATACTAATGATACTAACTTGGATCATATGTCTAAGGTGGTGTCTGTGGAGTTCTCCACTGTATTTTTCCATTTGTAATTAAGTATCTTGTGGGGGAGATACTTTGAGAGGATGCAAATATCCTGCTTCTCATTATCCTTTTGGCCTCTAATTTTAGCATCCAGTGATGATTCTTGTCTATAAAAAGTATTATTGTAACATCTGCCTCATAATGATTTTTCTATTTCCGTCATTTCTTTTATATGTTAAATGGAATTTTATAAGGAGTTGTCCCTTTGCCCACATAGATTTATTTATTCAATTCTTTCTTTTTTTTTTTTTATTTGAGAGAGAGAGTGAGAGAGAGAGAGAGAGCACAAGAGCGGGGAGCGGGAGAGGGAGAAGCAGACTCCCTGCCGAGCAGGGAGCCCGATGCGGGACTCGATCCCGGGACTCCAGGATCATGACCTGAGCCAAAGGCAGTCGCTTAACCAACTGAGCCACCCAGGCGCCCCAATTATTTCTTTAAATCAGTATGGACTCCTGGATATATTTATTTTATTCTCGTGATTATAATTCATTACTATCTGTCTTCTTGCTCAAGTTGTCCTAGATTTAGCCATTGGGAGTTCCTTCAACTTGGTCCCTATGTCCTCGCAACACACCCTCCACCATTTTTTGAGCACATCTTTATACTCTATTTGCATTCCCCCATTGATGGGGGAAATTACATATATTCCAAAATGTTCTTTTTTTTAGATTGCTTTGGGTGTTTTGGGTGGGCTGGCTGTTTTATCATCTCTTCTGAAGACAGCAAGTTGGAAGAGGCGCATTGGAAGTCCCATGATTGATTTACAGGTATGATCTCAGGAGTTTTTAAAGTATATTTTCATCTTTTCACTACTTTGTATCCTTTTAAGATACAGCTGGAGAACAAGTAAAAAATTGCCGTAAGTTTCTCTGGGGTATATAACTAGGAGAGGTATATGCACACCTCATTCCCCTCCCACGTTGCTATATGCCAGTCTACACTCCCACCAGCAGCGCTGTTCTGGTTTCCACACCTCACCAACGCCTGATGTTTTTCCAGGCTTCCCATTTTTTTCCAGTCTGGCAGTATAAGTAGTACATCACTGTTGGTTTCATTTTCATTGCTCTGCTTTTCATATACTGTATTAATCATTTGGGTTTCCCCTTCTGTTAACTGCCTGTTTATATCCCTTGCAAATTTTTCTATTAGGTTTCCAGTTTCTCTGGTTTATTTAAAGGAGTTTTTTTGTGTTTTCTAAATATGAATCCCTTTTTGGTTTTTGATGCTAAAATATCTCCTCCAAATATGACCCATCTGTTATTTTTATCTATGTGTTACTTTGTTTAACAGAAACTCTAAATTTTGATATTGTCACATCTGATTAGTTTTTCATATGCTTCTAGAATATTTTTTAGGAAAATGTTCCCAATCTCAAGATCACAAAGATACCCTCCCAGGTTTTATTCTATTAACTATAGTTTTACTTCTCATATAATCTTTTGTAAATTTATCTTTGTTTTTATTTTTATCTAACATTTATTGAATATATGCTAGACATTTTTTTAAGTTTTATTTGTATAATTTATTTAATCCTCACAATAGCTCTGTGAAATCAGATACAATTATTATCATTCCCATTTTATGCAGAATGAAATTGTGGCAGAAGTAAAATAAACTTCCTACTCATTTAATTTTTTAAATATATTTTTTAAAAGATGTATTTATTTATTTGAGAGAGAGCATGCAGTGGGAGGGGCAGAGGCAGAGAATCTCCAAGCAGACTTCCCTCTGAGCGTGGAGTCTAATGTGGGGCTCAATCTCACGACACATGAGATCATGACTTGAGCCAAAACCAAGAGTTGGACGCTTAACTGACTGAGCCACCTAGGTGCCCCTCTACTCATTTAATTTTTACAATTCAGTAATAGGTGGTATTTATTTCCATTTTGCTGATGAAGAATATGAGAAAGGCAACATAGTAACTTGTTTGTACTGGAATATCTTCCTGACACCAAAGCCAGTGTGCCAAGGAATCAGAGGAGGGGGGCTTGGTTTACTGTTCGAAATAGAAAGAAAGGCTTTCCAGAGAAGGGAACTTTAGGCTGGGTTGGGTTATCTGTGCATTCCACAAAATAGTCACTGAGGACCTACTTTCTGATTGCCAAGAATACTACCAGATGCTGGCAGATGTGATAGTGAGCAAAGACAGATCTGGTCTCTATTCTCAGAGCTCATGAGATTTTGCCATAGAGAAGAAAAGAATATTTGATGAAACAATAAACAATGCCCATTTCATTCCACAAAATAATTGAAATGCAAGTTAATCAGAGAGTAAGTAGTTGGAACTGGCAGGTAAGGCTAAAAAGTCCATTTTGGTCTAGGTTGTGAAGGACCTTGTGGGTCTAGAATTTATACTCTAGTGAAGAGTCACTGTACATTTTTAGGAAAGGGAGTGACACAATCCAATTTACATTTTAGAAAACTAACTCTGGTGGTAGTATGAAGGACTGATTGGGGTGGAGGGCTCCAAACTAGGAAAGAATTAGGAAGCAATATAACTTTCTTAGATGGTGAAAGGTGAGAAGTGTTGGGTAAGACAGGTGCTTTTGGGAATAGACTGAAATGTACAGATCCAAAGGAATCCAGGAGATGGCCACAGTTAGACTTTGTAACTGAGTGATCCATGGATACATGAAACAAGGCTTCAAGCTTGAGAAACTGGGAGAATATGTTACTGAAAGTGATAGTATAAATAGATTGAGTCTATAACAACTATAATTCTCTTTTTAAATTGCAGACAGTTATGAAATTCTTGGTGTACTACGCTGGTGATCTGGCCAATGTTTTCTTTATCATCACTATGGGAACGGGTCTTTATTGGCTTATTTTCTTCAAAGTAAGTGAGTTCCCGAATTTAACCTAAATGTTAATACCTGAATAACTGGTAAGCTGTCTTTATAAAGGAACTGTTTTTATTTGGGGGTATTTCTGATCAAGAGTATTGAGGCAAGTGCTAAACCACCATTTCTTGAATGTGCTGTTTATTGAGTATCACCACTTTCCTTTTCTATGCATCTTTGGTTTATAAATTGTGCTTATTAAAAACCTTGTGTGGTCATATTTAACAGTGTAATTTTTATCATAGGCACAGAAATCTATCTCTGTTTTGCTACCAGTGCCAGCTCAGGAAGAACGTCTTGTTACTTATGTGGGATGTGCTTTTGCTCTGAAGGTAAGTTTCAAAGGACAGATTCCTGAATTTAAAAGACCTGCTGTTAAACTCGTAAGTCGTTAAAATTAAAATGCTTTCAAAATCTTTGGTGTAAAATTTAGTTTTATTTTATTTTTATTTTTTAAAGACTTTATTTATTGATTTGTCAAAGAGAGAGAGAGAGAGCAGCACAAGCAGGGGGAGTGACAGGCAGAGGGAGAAGCAGCTCCCTGGTGAGCAAGGAGCCTGAGGTGGGACTTGATCCCAGGACCCTAGATCATGACCTGAGCTGAAGGCAGACACTTAACCTACTGAGCCACCCAGATGTCACAAATTTAGTTTGATTTTAAAAGGAAGCATGAATTATTTTATTTTACCAAGGAAATATAATAGGTAGTTCATTCTGAAAATCTAGCTTAAATAATTTTCCTAAGAAGCCATAATAAGTATTTTTGGATTAATACAAGTTACAGCTAATTTGATAAAGTGATAATTTATCATATGACTTTCTTTTTTAAAGTCTGAAGATGCATTCACAATGGGATAAAATGTCTTTAGGCATGAATTTTATCTCTTTAATGGGCAATAAAGGGTACCACCCTGGATAACATGCTGAATTTGTCTTAGAATTTGTTTTCTCTGTCTCCATATTCCTTTCCTCCTCTTCTCATGGCATCCCCTTTCCCTGTTTCATTTTTCTGTCAATGTATGTGAAGCTCCTTAACATGCCCCTGGTAGATCTCATCCCATGGTCCTGTGATTATTCAGTGTCTGCTTTTCCCACTGATCTGTGAGCTCCTTGAAGAGAGGAATTATCCTATCCTTACACTTTTATCCTTTGATGAATAATGCATCTACTAGGAAGAACACCCTAGATTAAACATATTACTTTTGTTAAATGAAAAAGATGTGTTTCAACAACACATTTTAACATTAAGTATCTCAATACCAGGAATAGAAAAAAAAGATAGTGAAGGCTTCTTAAAGCTTTAATTAAGACAACCAATTATAGTTGAAAAATACCTTTACTTTTAAAGAAATCAGATGGTCTTTTAGAAACCTTGGGAAAGAGAGTCAATTAGGCATGGCCCCTGTACGAGGAAGAGGTAGGATGTTTACTTTTTTCATATCCCTATTTTAAAGAAAGACAGAGAAGGGAAGGCAAATTAATGTGTATGAAAATTTTGTGAATTTGGTGATTCCATGTTATTTGATGAGCTTCTAGTGATCCCTTAATGATATTATAACTTTGTCATTTGTGAAAATTGTATATTCTTGTGATTACAGTATATTTGTTTCTTAAAAAAAATCATTATTGTATTCATAATCAGGCTTGATGTGGATACTTTTCAAGTGTTCTGTCATTTTCAGGCTCTGCAATTTTTGCATAAGCTTATATCCCAGATTACCATAGATATATTCTTTATTGATTGGGAGCGACCTAAAGGAAAGGTTCTTAAAGCTGTTGAAGGTAACTGAAATAACCATTGTACCAAAATTCGTTTGCTGCTTTTTCCAGAACAAAGATGAAACCCTTTTACTTACTTTATCTCTCTGACCAGGTGAGGGTGGTGTTCGGAGTGCCACGGTTCCTGTGAGCATATGGAGAACATATTTTGTAGCAAATGAATGGAACGAAATTCAGACTGTGAGAAAAATTAATCCACTCTTTCAAATACTTACTGTCCTCTTTTTTTTGGAGGTAAAAACTTTTTTAATTGTGTGCAACTTCTGTGTACCTCATAAATATTAATTTTGTATAATTCCAGCTACATTTTCATGGAAGAGTTTTCTGAAGTTAGCAAGCCATTACAAAGAGTGGCTTTTAAATATCGTGTTAAGGGACGCCTGGGTGGCTCAGTCGTTAAGCGTCTGCCTTCGGCTCAGGTCATGATCCCAGAGTCCTGGGATCGAGCCCCGCATTGGGCTCCCTGCTCCGCGGGAAGCCTGCTTCTCCCTCTCCCACTCCCCCTGCTTGTGTTCCCTCTCTCGCTGTGTCTCTCTCTGTCAAATAAATAAATAAAGTCTTTAAAAAAAAAAATTGTGTTAAAATACACCTAATATGAAATTTACCGTCTTAATCATTTTTAAGTATGCAGTTCAGTCTTGTTGGGTACATTCACATTGTTGTCCACCAACCCCTAGAATTCTTTTCATCTTGCACAACTGAAACAACAACTTCCCATCCCCACTCTCAGCCCCTGGCAATTACCGTTCTACTCTCTCTCTTTCAGTTTGACTACTGTAGCTAAGGAATGGCTTTTAAACTACTGGTTTGTATCAAAATCCCCTGAGAAACTTTTGTAAACTACTATGCCTGGCCTCACCACTAGAGATTATGTTTGATTCAGTAGCTCTGAGGTGAGCCTAGTTATCTATATTTTGAAAAAACTTCCTCCCTCTCTAATTTACATTCTTATTAGAATTAGAATTCTGCATTAGAACCACTGTTATATGTGAAAATTTTCAACAAATTATCACTGAGTGCTTACCATGGACTATATTCAGTGCTAAGAGCTGGAGCTATAGGTGAACTATGCACAGAGAATGGGTGCATGGTTTTATGGTACCTTTACAGTTAGCTCACAATCTGGCTGGTATTATTAAAGGAAGTGTCCTGTACTGAATATGAGACTGAACTATGAAAACCGTTTATGTGGATAATAACTTTTCTTAGGAATTAGCTGCTTATATAAAATTAGATGTGAATTATGAACTCTTATGTTTGTCTGCCTTCCATTTTCCTTTTTTTCTTCCTTTCTCCCTCCTCTCCCTTTCTTTCCTTTTTTAAAGCCAAAAGAAGAATATGTGTATATCCAAGGCATATGAAGGATTTTTTAAAAATTCACTTACAGTATTGTTTGTTAAGAATGTTTTATAGAGCTTTAAAAGGTGTTATATGAAAAAGGATTTTTTCAGTTAAGCACATTTGGGAAACATTGGATTCAATAAAGTCACGTCAATTTCTTCACTGTAAAAATTCCCAGAGCCTTTATTCTAAGAGAGTGGAAGGCATGACCACACTTATTTAACCATGGCTTCCTTTTACAAAGAAGGTATCTTCCTTAAAAGACATTTTGAAAGATACTGTTTAAGAGTATAAAAAAGTATTTTGCATAGTGCCTGGCATATGTTAAAAGCGCATGAAATGCTGGTTGTTCATTGGTAGTTTACTGAAGAAAGTTTTATTCTTTTGACAAATGTTTGACTTTTGTCAGTATATATAATAATAAGGTTATATTTGGCCTTTAGTCATATTGAAGAGAATTCCAAATGAACTATTTTGTTTTGTAATTAAAAATACTGGATAATTATTTACCTAGATTTTCTACTGTTTGTATAAACTTTTAATAAATATTTTAGTTTTTAAGGTAAGAAATAGGGAGGAGTGTCTCATTTTCAGAGTAGAACTGTTTTCTTTATGTATGTCTGTTTAAATTTGCCTTTTTACTCCAGGTTGTGGGATTCAAGAACTTAGCATTAATGGACTCATCCTCTAGTCTTTCCAGAAGCCCAGCTAGCTACATAGCTCCTTATAGCCGCATTTTAAGATATGCGGTGTCTACTGCTCTTTGGCTGGTCATTGGAATTATACAGGTAACAACAGATTATACTTTTCAGCAACATTGCCTTTCTCTTTTTATAACTCTGTTTACATACTAATTATCTTCAAATATTGACCACATCCTGGTTTCTACAGCAGAAAGAAGGTAATGGCAAGATCAACAATAATAGCTAATTCTTACCTAGTGTTATAACCCAGGCACTGTGTTAATTAATTGCATTGCACATATTAATTTAATCTTTATAGTAGCCCTTGGAGATAGGTTCAGTTAGGATCCTCATTTTATAGATGAGGACACTAGGGCACAGAAATGCTAAATAGTTTGCTAAAGTCATGCAATTAGAGATTGGCAGAACTGGAATTTGAGCCCAGGCAATCTGATGTCAGATTTTTTTTTAAGATTTTATTTATTTATTTGACACAGAGAGAGAGAGCACAAGCAGGGGGAGCGGCAGGTAGAGGGAGAAGCAGACTCCCCCCTGAGCAGGGAGCCTGATGAGGGACTCGATCCCAGGACCCTGGGATCATGACCTGAGCCGAATGCAGACGCTTAACCGACTGAGCCACCCAGGCGCCCTGATGTCAGATTCTTATCAATGTGAGAATGTTCACATTCTTATCAATAGTGGGCTCAGAAGGGTCTTTCAGAGCCTGCAGCTTTCTAGTCAGAGGATGGACTCCATGGCTTAGTTTATATAAACTATAGGGATGGCTAAGCTACCCTTAATATTTTCTTTCTTTTTTTTTTTTAAATACAACTTATTGTCTACATTTATTTATATATCATTAAATCTCACTCAGATTACAGGTACTCCTTGTGAAACTTTTGTTGAAATATTTTATGAGAAAACTGAAACTAAAATCTTCTTAGCTTCAGGTCCTGTGACTCTAGCAGAGGATCATTTCCTTTTTTTTTTAAGATTTATTTATTTATTTATTTTAGAGAGAGAGAGTGTGTGTGTTTGCATGCATAGGGCAAGCAGGGGGAGGGGCAGAGGGAGAGGGAGAGAGAGAATCCCAAGCAGGCTCCACGCCCAGCATGGAGCCTGACACAGGCCCCTACGTGGGGCTTGATCTCACAACCCTGAGATCATGACCTGAGCCAAAAATCAAAGTCAAGAGTAAGACCCTTAACTGACCGAGCCACTCAGACACCCCACAGAGGATCTTTTCTATGCTCGTTTCCCTTATTTTCTTAGATGTTAAAAAAAAAAAAAGAAAAGAAAAAAAGAATGAAAGGAAGAAAAGAAGCATCACCTAAAGCACTTAACTCTAATATTTGTACTTCTTTCTCTTGCTTCCAGACACTCCCATGAATGGAAAAAGCCTTTCTGTTTGATTAAAAATTCCTTTAAGTCAACAAATGAACATGGGATCTCTAGAAAGATCTGGTTAAACTACCTCTACCCTGGCAAACAAATATCTGCCGAATTAAACATGGCCGATTTTTAAACATGGTTTGGGATTTAAATCCAAAAATTCCTACAGAATTGGTTCCAGGTGGCATTCTGTAACCTGAGAATAGACTTTTAAAATTTACGTTTATTTTAAATTGGTGAGACTTGTTTAAACTTGAAACTACAGGGATAGATCCAGTGAGGGATAGCTTAATTATCAGAAAAGAAAGCCAAGCAAATTAGAATTTGAAATGAGATAGGATCAAAAGAGTATGGGGTTTGATGTTTATCATCAATATAATAGTGAGAAAATAATTCATTTTAAAGATAGACCAGTATACATTTTTCTGAGTATATTGGATTCATCTGGATGTAGAGAATTTAAAGGAATGGATCTGAAGTTTTTCATATTTGGTTGAGTACAACAAAAAAACCCAAAATAGCAGTGGCTGAAGTTAAAATGACCATTACCTCCCATGAGAAAGGGGAGTGGAGATGTGCAGTGCAGGGGGCTGCATGTTGCCGCCAGGACTCAGAAGTTCTGCCACTCAGGACACCCATCTCTCAGGTCACCTTGTGGTCCATAATGGCTGGTGGAGTTGAAGGAGGGAGTCGGGGAGAACAGTTCACCCTCTCTTATCTTTAAGAGACTTTTCAGAAGTGCTGTTCAGCATTTCCTTGGCCAGAACTCAGGCACGTGGCCACACCTCCCTGCACTGGTGTCTTTCAGCCAGGCAGCAGTGTGCCCACTCCAAGGAGGGGCCTGTCGCTAAGGAGAAAGGGGAAAGGATCGTTGGGGCAGACACTAGTCATCTCGGGCACCACCATCTTACCTCATTCTTTGTTTCTCACCCTGCTGTCATTCTGGTCGTATGTTGTGTGTGCATGCGTCCGTGCGCACTCTCTCTCTCCCATATAACTACCTACCTACCTACCTAACTAAACTCTTAAAAGAAGTCGTCTTGATTCTCATAATGTTAGTCTTTATTGTTTACTCCTTTTATTTCCCTAAACCCAGCTTCTTCAACTTTTAAGTGGTATCCTTTAGTTTTTAAACTTTGTAAGTTGCTGTTTTTCAGGCCCTTTAAAGGGACTTAAAACAAGACGTATACAGAATGTTAGGGAAGTGTGTTCAGTAATCAGTTGCTGTAGATTCATTTATTTATTCATTCACATATCTGAGTCCATTTTGTGTTCTAGGCACTGTGCTGGGCTCAAGGATATGCTTAACAAGAACAAGCTACAGATTGTGGCAAGTGCTGTGAAGGGCATCAATAGGGAGATGAGATAGGGAGTAAATGGAGGAGAGGTGGGAGGGAGTTATGAATGGGGGACACCTTTCAACTGGTTGGTTAGGAAATGTTATCTTTCTTTGAAATATATCTAGGTAGGTCTAAGATGTACACTTTCCTCTTTTGATTTATAAAATAATTTCCTTTTCCAGTATTATAAAAGCTAAGAAAGCACTTAAAACCATTCCATTTGAATATTTAATGTATTACCTGCAGTTGAAATAGAATATTTGATATATGCTTTTTATGTGCTACTCTTGTCAGGAAAGATTAATTTGAAAAGCAGCAAGTTGGGCGCCTGGGTGCTCAGTCGTTAGGCGTCTGCCTTCGGCTCAGGTCATGATCCCAGGGTCCTGAGATCGAGTCCCACATCAGGCTCCCTCCTCGAGGGGAAGCCTGCTTCTTCCTCTCCCACTCCCGCTGCTTGTGTTCCTGCTCTCGCTATCTCTGTCTCTGTCAAATAAATAAATAAAATCTTTAAAAAAAAAAAAAAAAGCAAGTTTTCTAATGGCTTTGGAATTTAGGAGATGGGCAGGATTGCAGAACCAGACGTATGTCTGGCCGTCAATACATTGGTTTATGCTAAATTTTTTAAAGCCCCTCTCTTTCTTCCCCCACGTTTGTCCTATTGTGTTTTAATTATACAGAAAAGTTTTTTAAAATTCAAAATAGGCTCCTTCAGTAAATCTTAACACAATTCCAAAACCTTATTTCTTTGACAGAGGAATCAGAAATGATAAGATTTTATCCCACAGGAATCATTTAGAGGGCACTGTGTTCTTGGGTGGACTTTCTTTTTTCTTAAGATACTACATTGTGACTATAAAAGAAAATTAAAATTTAAAAGCTAATAAGCGTGAACTTGGCTTAATGTTTCAGATCATGTTCTTTGCTGTCTTTTATGAGAGATTTATAGAAGATAAAATTCGACAGTTTGTGGATTTATGCTGTATGAGCAATGTAAGTACTTTCTGACTTTATCTTGCAACTGTTATTTTTCCCTTTTTAAAGGTCATGAGTACATTAAGAGAGGCTTTAAAAGTGATTTGGTATGATTGAATTTTTTAGACCAGTTTCCCACTGATTGTTAACTCCAGAGATAGTTATAATGAGCTACAAGTTAATGTTTACTGCCTTAGTTTCCTCTTCTCCATTTGCAATTTCCTAATTATGAATTCCTTATCCACCAAGTAAGTCACTCAGCAGAGTCCCTGAAAAATTTTCATATATCAATCCTATTTCTTCCTTTCTTAGAAAATATCTTCAATCTCTTTTCTGTCTTTTTAAAAATAACACTATCTTTTTGTCCTATTTATATATTTTCCAAGAATTCAATCCTCTTTATGTTGAGAGAAAGGAAGCAATTTTAAGAAAAACTTAATTTTCATTGTTTTCTATATGAGTTGCTAATTGCTTCTTTTTTCTCTTTTTATAGATATCAGTGTTTCTCTTATCCCACAGATGCTTTGGATATTACATTCATGGTAGATCAGTGCATGGGCATGCAGATACAAATATGGAAGAAATGAATATGAACCTTAAAAGAGAAGCGGTATGAATGTATTTAACATCTTTTAGTTCTTAATTGAGAGATGGGTTCTCTTTTCTTAATTTAAGATTTGTAAGAATATTTTTAAAAATTCCTCATTGATTACTTTTGAAAGTTGCTAGAGTACCAACTTACTACTCTGAACGTTGACAAAGGGAAAGAATCAAATTTCATGCTACAGTTCCTATATGAACTGTATTTCAGAGTAACCAAATAATTCATGAGGGGAAGTTCTTTCTTACAAAAGAAAATAAAAGGAATTCTAACTTAGTAAATCAACATTTTGTAGTGACTCATGGATTAGTGCATATAGGTACAATCATCAGTGGATGCTAAAACAATTAAGTGAAGGTTGACAGGGAGCTTTATAATGAGTTATCAGGTTGACATAATCTGAACACACTGGCTCAGTCTTACTACAAGTAAAAATTAGGAAAACCAACATTAATCACTTCCAGTTATGATGCAGTAGGAAGTACATAACATCACTTGTGAAATAGTCTTGCCTGAGAAAGTGGAACCTAAATATAATCAAACCTCTAGATCTAACCACCAATTTATAGGAAGTAGAGGAGATAGAGGGATCAATGACATAATGCCATAGGAAGCAGTTAGCCATATCCAGAATGCAGGATGTCTCACAGGACAGATGACCCAGTGTCTCCAGCCAATCAAAGGCATGTAAAGAAGAGGAGGGGTGGGTGGTGGTGGTGGTGGTGTAGGAAGAACTGTTAGATAGTAAGAGAGATTTAGAAACAAAACAATCAAGTACAATGTGTAGACTTTGGATCCTGATTCAAACCAAAAATTTAAAAACAAAAATCCTTGGGAATAATCTGGGAGATTTAAGAACTAAATATTAAATTATATTAAGGAATGATTAATTTTGTTAGGTGTGAAAATGGCATGGTGGGCTTTTCTGTTTTTTAAGACCTTATTAGTTAGAGATACATACAGAAGTATTTACAGATTTGGGATTGGGTGATGGATGGTTTACTGTTCTCTGTACTATGTACATTAGAAAACTTCCATAATAAAATTTAAAAAGAAAAATAAATACTTGAGAGGAAAAATCAAGAGGATTTATTGACTTAAAGGACTACACCTGTGACTTGTAAGAATTTAATATATGATAATGGCATCTCAGAGAAAAACGATTTATTTAATACATGAACTGGTTGGTTAACTATTAGAAATTATACCCAGTTTGAAAAGTTAAATGAGACTGGGAGATGACTTTTTAAGCATAAAGAATAGAAAGCATCATAAAGGGAATATTAATTGATTTTACTTTATTAATGGAGAACATTTACGTAGCCAACAATCATATAAATAAAAGACCACAAATTTGACTAAAATTCCCATAACAAATATGACAAAGATACTGATAAC
This sequence comes from Neomonachus schauinslandi, assembly GCF_002201575.2. Lineage (NCBI taxonomy): Eukaryota > Metazoa > Chordata > Mammalia > Carnivora > Phocidae > Neomonachus > Neomonachus schauinslandi. The sequence goes on from NC_058406.1 coordinate 146,204,471, forward strand.
AGTATTGAAAGCCATACAAATCATTAAGCAGACACTTAAAACCTCAATGGAAAAAAGATAAAATAATTATTAAGTACATAAATAAGAAACAGAGGAGACTAATGAAGCTCTAAAAAATGTATAGCTCATAATAAATACATGTAAAAAATAATATTTTTGCACTCTTCAAATTAGCCAAGTTTTTTTTTAAAAAGCTAATACTTAATAGTACCAAGGAAATGGTGAAATGGGCACCCATAAAACTACTGGTCTCAGGATAAATTTTTACAAATCTTCTGGAAAGCATTTGGAAATATATATACATACCAAGAGCTTTTTAAGAGTTCACTAATTCTGTGAATTGAACTCAAGGAAATAATTAGCAATGTGAATAGCTAATTAGATTCGGGATCTTCATAACAGGGGTTATTTTTAAGGGCAAAAAGAGAATATTAAAGCAGTTGGTTTTCATACACAGTGAAATTCTTAGGTAGACATAAAAATCATGTTTTATAGAATAGTTAATGACATAGAGAATTGCTAGGATATAATGTTAGGGGAAAAAGAAATCAGTGTGATCCCAGTTTTATGCCGTCTGTATCTATATGCCTGGACAAAGGATTGGAAAGAAAATACCTTAAAATACTTGTATCTCTGGGTGTTGAGATCATAGGTGATTTTTTTTTCTTTTCTTTCTTTTTTGTACCTCTCCATATTTTATAAATTCTCTGCAATAGCATGTGCTTTTTTAATCAGGAAAAAAGAAAGCTTTTATTATTTTTTTAAGAGAGAAATTCTCTACATGTAGACTTCCTTTCAGTCTGTAGAAAACCAAGTGTTATATTATGTTTGCAGATTAAATTTAGACAAAGAGATTATTAAGCTCTGGAGTAGGCAAATAAAGCAAGAGAAGGGAGGCGGGAGGACTTGAGCTGACCTTGAAGCATGGATGGGAAGTAGCTAGGGGATGGGGTAAGGCAAAATTTTACGTGTTTATGGTTGTCAGGACTCAGGTTGTATCAGGGAGACCTGAAATGGAGATCTGGTCCATGACATTAACTGTTTGGTCATGTATCACATTACCTTTTTTACATTTAACTAAGGAAATGTTCTAAAAGTTTTTAGAAAATAAAAACTATAATTATAAAAGTAGTTAATCTAAGACTAGACTTTCTGGCATGCATTAAAGAGTAATAAAATTAATCATAAAGAAAGCTACGAATATCAATATACAATGAGTTTAGTATGGATTTTTTTAAAGTCGGGTAAAGGAGATAATATAGAGACCTGAACAGCATATGACTACGTAGAAATTAGTAAAACCCAGAGGGGAGTGGGAACCTTGGATAATGTCAGAATCTCTGTCTCAAATATAGTTTCACTAAAATTTCAGTTGGCTTCCGAATCTTGTGATACCAACTAAAAGAAAAATGTTATATTGTCTTTTTGAAATAGGCAAAATTTCCATGATCTTTATTTAAATTTTCTTAACTTTTCAGGAAAATTTGTGTAGCCAGAGAGGTTTGGTACCCAACACAGATGGTCAGACTTTTCAGATTGCAATTTCTAGCCAGATGAGGCAACACTATGACAGAATTCATGACACACTAACAAGGGTTTGTATAAAGTACAATTCAGGTATATTTTGCCAATATTTCATGTTATTTAAAAGCCAAGAACATAAGACATGTTCATTTATTGTTATCTCTTTTTTACATTAGAAAAATGGCCCTGCCAGACTATTGAGTTCATCAGCAAGTACTTTTGAGCAGAGTATAAAAGCATATCATACTATGAATAAATTTCTTGGCTCTTTCATCGATCATGTATGTATGTCGGCATTTATGTTTCAACTAGAAGCAAAATACAGTTTTTAAAAAGTTAACCAGTAATGTCAATTATTTCTTTAGTTAACTAAGTAGTGGACTTAGAGCCCTTCTTTTTTTTGCCTATTTAATACTGTGGCTTAAGGATAGAGTCAATTTATATAAAAATAAAGTGACATTTTATGTATCTATTAGCATATACATTTTATGTATCTATTAGCATAATGATAATTCCCCTAAAGTATGTCTACTGGAATTTTGTTAGCTAATTACTAAAATATTACTATATTTATTATAGAAATATGCTATGCTATGGTTGTATTCCTGAAAAGCTTGTTATAAATTAATTTTAAGTATATCTAGCCCTAGGCATTTAAAACTTAAAATATTTCTTGGGACGCTTGGGTGGCTCAGTCGGCTCAGTTCATGATACCGGGTTCCTGGGATCAAGTTCTGCATTGGGCTCCTTGCCAGGGAGTCTACTTCTCCCTCTGCCTGCCAGTCCCCCTGCTTGTGCGTGCTTTCTCTCGCTCTCTCTCATAAAAAAAAATTTTTAACATTTCTAAAGAAAATTTTGTTATAAAGCCCCTTGCAAGTAAAATCAGTCTTTTTTAAAGAACAGATTTTCTTCATGTGTTATTCATTTTTCATTTTCTCTCTTACTGATTTTACATTAATTGGGAAACATTTATTTTTTACTTATTTTTTTTTTAAAGATTTTATTTATTTATTTGAGAGAGAGAGAATGAGAGAGAGAGAACACCTGAGAGGGGATAGGGTCAGAGGACGAAGCAGACTCCCTGCCGAGCAGGAAGCCCGATGCGGGACTCGATCCAGGGACTCCAGGATCATGACCTGAGCCGAAGGCAGTCGCTTAACCAACTGAGCCACCCAGGTGCCCGGGAAACATTTATTTTACTGCTATTTTTGAAATGACTCTTATCTTTTTATATTAGGTTCATAAGGAAATGGACTACTTTATAAAAGATAAATTGCTTCTTGAAAGAATTCTTGGAATGGAATTCATGGAACCAATGGAAAAAAGCATCTTTTACAATGGTATCCTTCAAATGCCTTTGCTGCACTTGATTACTGTTTTCAAAGTTTGAAAAAAAAGTACTTATGGTTATTTTCTTTTAATTACATAATTTTATGTAAAAACAAAGGAAACGATGAACTTAGTTAACTTCATGATATTATAGTTTTCTGTGTTTTATTTTATTATGTCATGTAGCAGGAAACAAAAATATAAAAGGTAATTATTCTGCAAGAAAGTAAAAAAACTGAATTTCAAAATCAGTGGTAGACATGGAAAAGATAATAAAACACATAAAATTCAGATATTTTTAATTTGAATGTAATTGACAGATGATGTTACATTAGTTTCAGGTATACAACATAGTGATTCAATAACTCTATTTGTTATGCTCTGCTCACCCCAAGTATAGCTACCATCTGATCATCAAATGCTTTTACAATACCACTGACTACATTCCCTATGCTGTACCTTTTATTCCCATGACTTACTCATTCCGTAACTGGAAGCCTGTATCTCACACTCCCCTTTACCCATTTGTCCTCCCCCCCCCCACCCCTCCCCTCTGCCAACCATCAGTTTTCTGTATTTATAGGTTTGATTCTGCTTTTTGTTTGTCTATTTATTTATTTGGTTTTTTTTATTACACATGTAAGTGAAATCATACGGTATTTGTCTTTTTCTGTCTGACTTATTTCACTTAGCATAATGCCCTCAAGATCCATCCATGTTATTGCAGATGGCAAGATCTCACCCTTTTTATGGCTGAGTAATATTCCATCGTGTGTGTGTGTGTGTGTGTGTGTGTGTGTGTGTGTGTGTGTGTGAGTGAGAGAGAGAGAGAGAATATATATATATTGCTCTTCTTTATCCATTCATCTATGAATGGATACTTGGGCCGCTTTGATATCTTGGCTACTGTAAATAATGCTGCAATAAATGCAGGGGAGCATGTATCTTTTTGAATTAGTGTTTCTGTTTTCTTTGGGTAAATGCCCAATAGTGGGATTATTGCATCATATGGTATTTCTATTTTTAATTTTTTGAGGAACCTCCATACTATTTTCCACAGTGGCTATACCAATTTATATTCCCACCAACAATGCACAAGGGTTCCCTTTTCTCCACATTCTCATAAACACTTGTTATTTCTTGTCTTTTTTATTTTAGGCATTCAGACAGGTGTAAGGTTTTCGTTTTGGTTTTGATTTGCAGTTCCCTGATGATTAGTGATGTTGAGCATCTTTTCATGTGTCTGTTGGCCATCATTATATGTCTTTTTGTGGAAAATGTCTCTCAGGTTCTCTGCCCATTTTTAAATGGGATTGTTTGTTTTTTGGTGTTGAGTTGTGTAAGTCTCTATGCATTTTGGATATTAACCCCTTTTCAGGTGTGTCATTTGCAAATTTCTTCTCCCACTCAGTAGGTTGCCTTTTTGTTTTGTTGATGGTTTCCTTTACTGTGTAAAGCTTTTTACTTTGATATAGTCCCAGTAGTTTATTTTTGTTTTTGTTTCCCTAAAGAGACATATCTAGAAAAAATGTTGCTATGGCTGATGTCAAAGAAATTACTGTGTTTGTCTAGGAGTTTTGTGATTTCAGGTCTCACATTTAGGTCTTTGATACATTTTGAGTTTATTTTTGTGTTTGGTGTAAGAAAGTGGTCCAGTTCCATTCTTTACATGTAGCTGTCCAGTTTTCCCAGCACCATTTATTGAAGAGATTGTCTTTGCCTCATTGTATATTCTTGCCTTCTTTGTCATAGATTCATTGACCATGTAAGTGTACGTTTATTTCTAGATTCTCTATTCTGTTCTGTTGATCTATGTGTCTGTTTTTGTGCCAGTACCATACTGTTTTGGTTATAGCAGTTTTGTAGTATATCTTAAAATCTGGAACTGTGATCCCTCCAGCTTTGTTTTTTCTTTCTCAAGATTGCTTTGGCTATTTGTGGTGCCATACAAATTTTAGTATTATTTGTTCCAGTTCTGTGAAAAATGCTGTTAGTGTTTTGATAGGGATTACATCAAATCTGTAGATTACTTTGGGTAGTATGAACATTTTAATAATATTAATTCTTCCAATCCATGAGCGTGAAATATCTTGCCATTTGTGTATGGCATCTTCACTTTCTTTCGTCAGTGTTTTATAGTTTTCAGAGTACAGGTCTTTCACTTCCTTGGTTATTTATTCCTAGGTATTTTATTATTTAGGGTATAATTGTAAATGGAATTGTTTTCCTAATTTCTCTCTGCTACTTCGTTATTAGTGTATAGAAATGCTACTAATATCTGGGTATTAAGTTTGTATCCTGCAACTTTACTGGATGCGTTTATTATGTCTGGTAGTTTTTTGGTGGCATCTTTAGGGTTTTCTATGTATGGTATCATGTCATCTGCAAATAGTGACCATTTAACTTCTTTCTTATCAATTTAGATGCCTTTTATTTCTTTCTCTTGTCTGATTGCTGTGGCTAGGACGTCCAGTACTATGTTAAATAAAAGGGGCGAGAGTGAACATAAAATTCAGATTTTATGCGAATGTGCAGTCATGTGCACTAATAAAACACTTAAGGAAGAATAAAATTTGTGATTAATCTTTAACATTTAATTTTTCATTTTATCCAAATTCTTAAAAATCGCAGATATCTGTGACAGGAATAGTGCCTAAACCTGGTTTCTTATCATTAAAAAGGTAGTATATATGTTACTTTTAATGTGGCTGATAATCTCGTATATGGATCAGTAAGAATGGAAGTGGTGTAACCTATGTCCTGGCCTACATATCACCTGTTCTTGCGTTATTGGGTGTCATGTGTTGTGCCAGTCCCGGGATACACAGCACAGACCAGTGGGCATCTTGAATATATGAGTGGGGTGATGCTGGGGTGGAAGTCTGTGTAGGCACAGGTTAGGTACAGAATAGTGAGTGGAAAATTTAACCATAGAGTCAAGCGAGAAGAGGCAACATGGCAAAGTTTGAACTGCATCTTAAAAAAAAGTTGCTATTGACACCAAAAACTGTAAGATACCTCAGAATAAACCTAACCAAAGAGGTAAAGGATCTATACTCTAGGAACTACAAAACACTCATGAAAGAAATTGAAGAAGACACAAAAAGATGGAAAAATATCCCATGCTCATGGATCAGAAGAATAAACATTGTTAAAATGTCTGTGCTACCCAGAGCAATCTATACCTTCAGTGCCATCCCGATCAAAATTCCAATGATATTTTTCAAAGTGCTGGAACAAACAATCCTAAAATTTGTATGGAATCAGAAAAGACCCCGAATCGCCAAGGAGATGTTGAAAAAGAAAAACAAAGCTGGGGGCATCACGTTGACCAATTTCAAGCTATATTACAAAGCTGTGATGACCAAGACAGCATGGTACTGGCACAAAAACAGACATACAGACCAATGGAACAGAATAGAGAACCCAGATATGGACCCTCAACTCTATGGTCAACTAATCTTCGACAAAGCAGGAAAAAACATGCAGTGGAAAAAAGACAGTCTCTTCAATAAATGGTGCTGGGAAAATTGGACAGCCACATGCAGAAGAATGAAACTCGACCATTCTCTAACACCATTCACAAAGATAAACTCAAAGTGGATGAAAGACCTCAATGTGAGACAGGAATCCATCAAAATCCTAGAGGAGAACATAGGCAGTAACCTCTTTGACATCGGCCACAGCAACTTCTTTCAAGATACATCTCCAAAAGCTAGTGAAACAAAAGCAAAAATGAACTTTTGGGACTTCATCAAGATAAAAAGCTTCTGCACAGCAAAGGAAACAGTCAACAAAACAAAGAGGCAACCCACAGAATAGGAGAAGATATTTGCAAATGACACTACAGATAAAGGGCTGGTATCCAAAATCTATAAAGAACTTCTCAAACTCAACACCCAAAAAACAAATAATCAAGTCAAAAAGTGGGCAGATGAAAAGACACTTCTCTGAAGAAGACATACAAATGGCTAACAGACACATGAAAAAATGTTCATCATCATTAGCCATCAGGGAAATTCAAATCAAAACCACACTGAGATGCCACCTTACACCAGTTAGAAAGGCAAAAATGGACAGGGAAAGAAACAACAAATGTTGGAGAGGTTGTGGAGAAAGGGGAACCCTCTTACACTGTTGGTGGGAATGCAAGTTGGTACAGCCACTTTGGAAAATAGTGTGGAGGTGCCTCAGAAAATTAAAAATAGAGCTACCCTATGACCCAGCGATTGCACTACTGGGTATTTACCCCAAAGACACAGATGTAGTGAAAAGAAGGGCCATATGCACCCCAATGTTCGTAGCAGCAATGTCCGCAATAGCCAAGCTGTGGAAAGAGCCGAGATGCCCTTCAACAGATGAATGGATAAAGAAGATGTGGTCCATATATACAATGGAATATTACTCAGCCATCAGAAAAGATGAATACCCAACTTTTACATCAACATGGATGGGACTGGAGGAGATTATGCTAAGTGAAATAAGTCAAGCAGAGAAAGTCAATTATCATATGGTTTCACTTATTTGTGGAACATAAGGAATAACATGGAGGACATTAGGAGAAGGAAGGGGAAAATGAAGGGGGGGAATCGGAGGAGGAGACGAACCATGAGAGACTATGGACTCTGAGAAACAAACAGGGTTTTAGAGGGGAGGGGGGAGGGGGGTTCGGTTAGCCTGGTGATGGGTATTAAGGAGGGCACGTACTGCATGGAGCACTGGGTGTTATATGAAAACAATGGATCGTGGATCACTACATCAAAAACTAATGATGTATTGTATGGTGACTAACATAACATAATAAAATTAAAAAATAAAAGTTGCTATTGTCAAGCAGGAGGGTCAAGAGAAGAGAGGCAAAGACATTTGTACAGAACAACATTTTTTCTAGATATGTCTCTTAAGGCAAGGGAAACAAAAACAAAATATGAAACTAAACCTTAGAGGACTATTTAAGAAACAAATTATAGCTCACTATGCACTATTCAGTCCTTGCTGGCTTTTGTTTCGTTTTGGTTTTTTTTTTAACTTAGAGAATCTAAGATTCTTTGGCCTTTAGTTATATAAACAAATAAGGGATATTCATTACCTGGTCTTTGAAAGGTATTGACTATATACTTACACTACTAGCAATTACCAACCCTTGGTACAAATGTTAAAATTACTTTTTATGAGCAGAGTTCCTTGACTAACTTTTGAGATTAGCAAATTTTAATCCCCTTTATTTTTTTGAAAGCCATGAAGTATTATAAGTAGTAGTTTCTGTTATGCTATTTTTAAATATCCAAATTTTATCACTGAAATTTATCAGAAGTTCTATTTTAAAGTTTCTAATATATATCTTATAAATTGCTTTTTTTAAAACAAAAACAGACGAAGGGTATTCTTTCAGCAGTGTTCTATATTATGGAAATGAAGCCACTCTTCTTATTTTTGATCTGCTGTTCTTCTGTGTTGTGGATTTGGCTTGCCAAAATTTTGTTCTAGCAGCCTTCCTTACATACCTACAACAGGAGGTAAGTTTAAAATTTTTTACTGGATTTCTTATAAAACAAATACTTTGGAAGTAGATATTTTATAGCAGAGAATAACAATGTCTGCTTTCACTAGGAATTTGTTAAGATTTAGAATATGATTATCCCCACAAAAAAAGAAGAAACATTTCAACCAGTTACACTCTCCTTCAGGGTCAGTGAAATACTGGGGTATTGTGGAGGGCATAAGTTGCTTGAGCAAACGTGAAAGGAATCCAGTAGGAAGATATTTAAATTGCTGATCTCCTAGATGCCAGAAGTAGCAGTCATTAGAACCTGAAACCAATTTTACCATATATGTTAACTAAAACTTAAATAAAAAGTTGAAATTTAAAAAAAGTAGCAGTAATTAGAGTTCCCTTCACCCTCTGCACCAGATGTTAATGTAACAGAAAGATCTAGCTCAGGACTCAGCCACAGAGAAGCCCCTTTATTGGACCTGTCACACATTTTCTACCTGTGTGGATAAAAAAACAACTGCTGATGGGTATGGAGCCTGAAGTGGAGATTTTAAAAAATGACAAATTTGGGATGCCTGGGTGGCTCAGTTGGTTAAGCAGCTGCCTTCGGCTCAGGTCATGATCCCAGGGTCCTGGGATCAAGTCCCGCATTGGGCTCCCCGCTCAGCAGGGAGCATACTGCTCCCTCTCCCACTCCCCCTGCTTGTGCGCTCTCTTTCTCTCTCTCTGACAATAAATAAATAAAATCTTTTTAAAAAATGACAAATTTGTTCTGGAAATGTTGTGATTAATATCACTCAAGTAGTCCCCCATTATGTCAAGGAAGTATATGAGTTAGTAGTATATAATTTATCAGTCTTTGACAGAGATCTAAAATTACAAACAAATTCTATCCCTAACAGTTCTTTTGATGTTTCCATAGCTTTTAGAGCTAGAAGTAAGTTGCCTTGCAAAATATTTGATAGTGTATTCCTATGTACATGAGAGGATTTATATTGTTAATTCATCAAAATATAGTCTAAATAGGAATATGCACTTCTTTGATATTATGAAAGATGATAAATACTCTTGAAATAATTTTATGTATCACCGTGGAATACAGATGCCTGACAAATGAAAGCAAATAGTTGAGAGAATTAGCTAGTTTAATTAAGATCTTTTAATTGATGTGCATATTGAATTTTCTTTCTACATTTTTCATTCTGAATTGTTTTAATTTTTTCCAGATTTTTAGATTTATACGTAATACAGTAGGACAGAAGAATTTGGCATCCAAAACATTGGTGGATCAAAGATTTTTGATTTAATTTTTTGAATAGATAACCTAAAGACAATATAGTTGTGGCAAAAACAGTCATAATTATCAGTTAGTTTGCCATAGTTTTTAAAACTTTTAATACAAATTTTTCTATTTTTATTTGTTTTCTAATCTAAAGAAAGATTTATTTTTATAACTTGTGGATACATAACTTCTTTGTGAATATATAATGTGATATAATGAAAAATGTTGTTTTCCCATTTGTGGTGGTATTTAATTCACCAACTCATAAATTAGATACACTGACAATGGGGCAAAAGAAATCTAAGTGTTGCTGTCAGCAGAACTTTTTAATGAAAAAACAGTCCCCATCATTGGTCTCTGTAGATAATTTATTTTATAAACTGGGATTTGCCTACATTTTCTCACATTGACAAAATTATTTAATTCCAAGTTCAAGCCTAGTTTTCAGTTTAGTATTTTCTAGTTTTTACATATGTTATGGTAAATAAATGTTGGAAAATGTTTTCAAGTACTTAGAAATTTGAAATTGTATACTGCTGACTTGACTTGCCTCATTTTAATTGCTCACCCTGGTTGGCAATGGACTAATTTACTATTGGATTAATAGGCATCTCATGAAATGGTCTATATTCATTCCTTTGTATACCTGTATTGTTAGGTCAGTATGTCCTTCCCATCAAGCTTGTATATATCTTAAATATCACTTACATTAAAAAAAAAAAAGCCATAATGTATGACATTTTCCCCAAGTAGTTTTTCATACATTTTAAATTACTTAACATTTTAAGAGCACTCCCAAAGTTCTGCTCTTTAGTTATGTTTAAAGATCATAAATAATGAACTGTAAATTTATCATGTTATATTGACAAGGTGACTTATTGAAAACAAACTTAGGCCTCATAAGTAAGTAGGCTTGTATTTTTTTTTTTAAATAAGGAGAAAAATATTAAGATCCAAAATGTAAATTCTGAGCCATGTAGTTAATAATTTTCCATGATATGATTTTCATTATATACCATGTACTTGAAAGGCATCTTAAAATATTTTGAGTATAATGATCATTAACCCCAAACCATCATTTCTTACTGCCTTTTCTGTTAACGCTGTGTACATACTTAAAGGTAATGCTATCTAAATACTGTTTATATTTCTGAATTGAAAATATGGAATAAAACATTTGATATCTATCTCTGTTTCCTGTTTGGTTAAGTGTATTTCATGAAATAACATTTAGGAATGAACAACACCATTGCGGCAGGGGTCCTCAGCCTTTGCCAAAGTTGAATCTTTTACATTTCTTTGAATCTTAAGGATGACTGAGGAGAAAGAAGTAGGGCTAAGAAGTCAAGTATTTGAAACTACAGTTTCTGAAGGGTCAAACTACAGGAATGCCTTTATAAAAGCTGCAAAGAGAAAAAAATGTAATAGTATGGATTTTTAAAACCACTTGCTCAGAAGCATATGAAAGAAATTCAATTCTCATTCCACACATGAGAAGTTAATATTAGTGTGAATGTTTGAAAATGGCAATTTCAAAAAATAGGATCAGTTGGCTCACCTAATAAATTCACACAGAGAAAAGGCATTTAAAAAAATCATTCTACACTAGTTTTATACAATATTACTTTTTATTTTGGTTAGATACATAAAAATGTGTTCAGGTTTTCATACACTGTTGATTCCTTTGTTCACATTGCTACAATTTAAATTCTGTGATCAGGTGCCTAATTTTCTGTTAGATCCATAATATTTCGTCTGTTTCTGTAGCACCAATTTACTGTACTTTGCATCTTATACCCCCAATTTTACTGATTACCTAGAACATTTGATATGTCTCCTCATCATTTCATAATGAAGCAAATTCTAGGTTCACCTACAGGTTCTTTATAAGCTGCTGTGTGTTTAGTGTCCCCCATAGAAATGCACAGGCAACCCCCTCCCAAAAAAAGAAAGAAAGAAACGCATAGACCCCTAACGTAATTCTGCAGATCAGTCTCTGTTATAAGATGTTTATATTTGCTTATTTCTCTGGCACTGCTGTCCTAACACCCCCTTTGGAGAAGGCTCTGCTGGTTATCCAGATTGAGAAGCATTCAGAATGACCACTAACTCAGTGCTTGCTGGCATGAAATATGAAATATGTATCCTTTTTGTTGTCTGCAAATATTGACAAAAGCTGAGGGGAAATAAATGTAAGTCAAGGAGCTGTGTGGCTTAATGGAAAATGCTCCAGATTTAATAACAGGAGCCCTGGATTCAAATTAGAATTTTGCCCCTGTCACTTACTAGCTTTGGGACCTTAAAACAAGTCATTTGACATCTTTGAGCTTTAGTCTGATTCTCTACAATGGAAATAATACCCTTTGTTTACTGCTTGTTGTAAGGGTTAATTCATGAAGATAAACTTACAGCAGTGAGTAAGCTATGGACACTAGAATTTTTATAATTTTTAGTTTAAAACATCTGCCTCCAAATATATTTTTTATCTTGATAATAAATTAATCCCATACTATTAAAATCCAGATTACTGATCTCAGTAACTGACCAACAAAAATTCTGAGCCTTACTTCTACTTCAGCCACCCAGCCTCACCAGGAAGAGGCCCTCCCTGGTAGATGTCACAGCCGTCGGTGAAAGGAGGCAAGGGGCTGTCATCACACCATGTTGTAGACATGGTTCGTGGGACAGATTAGAAAAAAGGGAGAGAGTGGAATATTGTCTTTGGAAGGGAGAGTTTCATTTACTCATGCATGTAGTCATTCAAGCAATATTTCTACCTCTTCCCACTCCACAGCCTCTCAGAAGGGTCTTAGAATTGGTAGAGGAAGCAGACGTATTAACCAATAATTCCAGCGATCTGAAAGTGCTACAGCCACCAAGGTGTGATGGGAAAGCTCTTAACTGTGCATCTGTGGTCATTAGGACTTCTACCTGAGAAAAGTGGTATTTGATCTAAACATGACAAGGCCAGGGTGCCTGGGTGGCTCAGTCGTTAAGCATCTGCCGTCGGCTCAGGTCAGGGTCCCAGGGTCCTGGGATCGAGCCCCGCATCGGGCTCTCTGCTCCGCGGGAAACCTGCTTCTCCCTCTCCCACTCCCCCTGCTTGTGTTCCCTCTCTCGCTGTGTCTCTCCGTCAAATAAATAAATAAAATCTTAAAAAAAATAAACAAGACGAGGGCAATCAAAGCAAGGAACGGTCTGTACTCTGAGACGAAGCACAGCAGTTGGGCACTACAGGTAGTTTGAATACGGAATACATGTATTCTTTATATTTTTAAAATTTCTGTAATATTTTAACATCTTAAAAATTTTTTTTCTGGCTAGAGAGACAAACATTTTTGCTGGGATTGGAATTTCAGCAAAAGGTGTAGCCAGGAGCATGCTTTTGACATGCAGACTAACCCATCCAGATCCATACCTCTGTCTGGCCAGTACACCCCAGGAAGCAATGTCCCTCTGCCTTAATCATCCCAGCACCAGGTACCAGGCAACTAAGGACCACCCCTTAGAGCCCACTGTAGCTTAGAGCCCCCTGTAATTATTCAAGCTAGCCAATCCTGTTTACCCTGGCCTGCCTTGCCTTTCCTGCAGAATGCAGAAACTGGTAAAGGCTGTGACCTAAGCTCTCCCCTTGCTCCTGTTCTGCCTCCTGACCAACACCAGTGCTTCCCCGTGCGGCTCCATGTGATGTGGGGATCCGCAGCTGCGGCATGCCTCTTGTTTCTAGGGCCTGTGAGTATAATAAACTTTGTTTTCCTGCACCTCTCCTGTGTCTCTTTGGGTGGCCCCACCTGACTGCATCACATAAAAGAACACAGAACAGTACATTTGGGGGTTTTGGTGGGAGAGGAGGTTGGAAAGGAAAATAAGAGCTGCATCATTAAAGATTTTTACATCAAGCCACAGTGTATAAAGAGTTGAACCAAGTGAAGCCTACCAGCTGACTAGCACCCCAAAGAGGGAGTGAATGGACAGAGGGGGCAAGAAGGGATCTTCCACAGTCAGACCACCCTGGAATAATTGGTGGTTCATGGGCTAGGAGACTGGTGCTTCAGCTCTCTGTTGCCTGGCTGCGTATCATGGTTCATTAAAAAAAAAAAAAAAATGCATTGCCTATAAGACAGGCAGCAAAGGGTAGTGGTTAACAATACAGAATCTAGAGCCAGGCTCACCATATTCAACTCCTGGCTCTTACTAGTTGAGTGATGCGGAGCAATTTACCTCTCTGTGACGAAACTGCCCCCTCTGTAACCTGCCGCTTAGAGGTTTGGGGAAGACTGAATGAGTTAATGAGCATACAGCGCTTTGAGGAATGCCTGGCACATAGCTAGTACTAAGCAAGTGTTACTGTAGCAGAAGTAGCAGTAGTAAGTCTTACTAATATTTAATTCTGATAGAAAGACCCAGACTAGTCTCTCTGGGGCTGGCTGTAAGACAATGTCACATTGCTGGGAGGTGCTAGAAGTAACAGTGGACAAACTGCCCAACACAAAGCAGTCTGTGGGCTTAAAAAAATACCTTCGCATCTATTATTATCATTATTACAAAAAAGGCCGTGGCTGTGGATCCGCCCAGGATAAACAAATGACCACTGGAATGAAGTCTAGAAACAGATCCACAGATCTGCAGTCACTTGACCTGTGATACGTAGTACAGTGAGGATAGCATGGTTTTTCAATGGTCAACTGAAAATCACAGCAGAAAAAAATAGAATCCTTATCCCTATGTCGCACACACCCAAAATAAATTTCAGGTCGATGGTAGATATAAAGGTGAAAGGTAAAACGCTAAAGCCTCTAGAAGATAACACAGGAAAATATGTTTATGACTTTGGTGTAGGCCAAGATTTCTTAAGACCCCAAAAAACACTAACCTTAAAGGAAAACATCAGTAAGTTGCACTTTACAATCTACATTAATTTTACACTTATGTCTATTTCCATTAAATGGAAATGTAAACTTGAGATTTACATGAACTCCGTTCATCAAAAGATACCGTTGTAGGAATGAAAAGGCAAACCTCAGTAGGAAAAAAAAAAATTTAGAAATGTGTTATCTAACAAAGCCCTTCCACCCAGAATAAAGAACTCATCAAATTAATAATAAAAAGTCAGACAAACCCAATAGTAAAATGGGCAAAAGACTGCAGTATGCATCTCTCAAGAGAGGATTTCCAAAGGATCATTAAGCACATACAGCAAGTGTTCAGTTGGGTGTCTGGTTATCCCAGTTGGATAGACTTACCACTAACAGCACCAACGTTGCAGATTTGATCCCAGAACAGGCCAAAAGGGGCATGCGTTCTTGTATTTAATAAAAATTAATATTTTAAAAAAGTGCTCCACCTTAGTCATCATGAGAATGCAAAATAAAATCAGTGAGATACCCCTCACCACGGAACCACCAAAATGGCTAACATTAAAAAACCTAAAATACCAATTGCTGCTAAGGATATGGAGCAAATGAACTTTCAGAGCTATGTTTATTATATAAAGTGGAGGCGATCAGTCTTAATCTGTAACTTTCCACTGGATTTCTTTGTATCTTAAACCGTGAAAACATCTCTGTGCGTGAAGCCTGGGGCGACAGCAGATGGCAGTGGCGCGCACCCTAAACCTTCCCGGGTTTTCTTCCCGGAGCGCGGACCCACAGCACTGCAGAGCCCAGAGACTACCAGGCTTCCTCTCCCCTCACTTCTCTCCCCACTTCTATTGTCCCAGCTCATATAATATCCTGTGCTACTCTAGATGTAGTTCTCAGGTTTTCAGCTCAGGTTTAGGAACTGAATGCTAAAAATGGAAATACACTTTCATCTGTCTCCTAGAGAGAGGGTCACAAAACAGGTCATGCCTAAGGGGGGGAAAAAAAAAAGCTAATTACTGAATGATTATGGGATCCTCCACTCCTCATTTTAATGAAATACACATATTAAAATCCTTTAAAAAAATCAAACCATTATCC
This sequence comes from Neomonachus schauinslandi, assembly GCF_002201575.2. Classification (NCBI taxonomy): domain Eukaryota; kingdom Metazoa; phylum Chordata; class Mammalia; order Carnivora; family Phocidae; genus Neomonachus; species Neomonachus schauinslandi. The sequence continues at coordinate 146,220,060 of NC_058406.1, forward strand.
AGAGTATGTAATGCCCCCTTTGTAAATCTCCCCAAATGGGGATTCTATGGGACATTTTCTTTACATACCTGCCTTTCTCTTTCATTTATAAGGATTCCTGTAACTACACTGGGCCCACCAGATAATCCCCAGCTCAAAATCCTTAATCATATCTTCCAAATTCCCTTTACCATGTAAGGTAATGTATTTATAAGTTCTGGGAATTAGGATGTGGACATCTTTAGGGGGTCATTATCCTGTCACAAGCACTAAAAAGAAAATCTACAGGGTACAGGAACATAAAACCTAAAATACCTAAGATAGTTTGAGTAGTCTGGAAAGGCCTGTGGAAAGGACATTTCAGCCAAGACATAAAAGATGAGCAGAAGTCAGCCAGGATGATGGGGTGGAAATGAGGGTGAAGATTTCCACAGAGAAGGGACAACACGTGCAAAGGTCCTGTGGTGGGCACAACCTCATTTACAGAGGTATTGGGACAGCCACTTCACAGAACTGACCGACAGCAAAGAAAGGATTTCTGAGAGTAAAAAGTACAATTTCAAAACAAGAAAAAAACTAAGTGCTTGCTTGTATCTAATTCCTGTTTTTTGCCTTCCCCTTGGCAGAAACCAGAGCAAGATTTTGTTTTTAGTTTTAGCCAGCTAAATTTGGTTCCACGCAATGAACGTTTCTCATTTTCTGGAGTCTCTCTCAAAGTCATCATTACATACAGTTTCAAAGGATTGTTCCCTAGAAGGTGGAGGAGACACCAAGCTCAGAAGACAAAGACAAAGCCAGTGCCCTCATCCTATTTGGGCAGGATCTTCTTGCTAGGGGCTGGCCATTATTGTGATCATGCTTTCACATTGCCAGTTTTCTTTTGCAGCCACTCTTGTTCTGAGTTGCTGCGGGGCAGGACTGACGCAGCAGGAAAAAACAGCTGTTAGCCGACCAGGGCATTAAAAAATTAGTTTACGAACCAATCATAGAGCTCTTTTCCCCCTTATGTCAGTCACTATTGAACTATTTTCCTCAAGCCTGCTCTGATCAGAAATATTTGTAGCCTAATGTTTGCATGGGACTTTGATTCCCAATATTTTAATAAATATTTGGGTGTCATTCCATAGTATTCTTTTTAGCTGCCTCTATCATAAGCCCAGCAATGCCGGCTGCCAGAGAGACTCATTAAATGGACATTTTCAATGATACCTTTGTAAGTTACTAGACCACTTTCTCTCTACCCCTCAGAAGGTAAAGGATTATGAGATTTTATGCTCCAGAATATTTATCTTGGACATTAACCAAACCAGAACCCCAAACCCTTTTCTCCAAGTCTGTCTGCTCTCAGTTATTATAAATCCGGGAAGAGCCCTCATTTAATGGCTTGTTTGGTGTTTTGCCTGATTAGATAAAGAGGCAGAGTGGAATTGTAGCTCAGAGCAAAAGCTTTGAATTCTGAGGGATCTGGATCTGAATTCTCCATTTCTTTTGTGTGTTGATTGTAAGCAGATGCTTCAATCTCTATGAGCCTGTTCTTCATCTCTAAAACTGGGTAATATCCGTCTTAAGAGGGTCACTGTAAGGCTTGAAGGAGATAATCCTGGTCAGTTACCTTGGTTAGGTAAGTGCACAATGAGTGTAGTACATCATTGTGATTGAATTATTACTTTGACAACCACAAAACAAATTAACGTGACATGTTTACTTATTTGATTGCTTCTGTAGTATACCCAAGGCACGTGTAGACAGGAAAATCCAGAGGAGGAGAACTGACCCAACATGATGTTCCAGGAAAAGAGTAAGAGTTTCAACCGGCCAACAGGCTCAATGTGGAACAACAACAGTATGAGGTTGTTAATGCAATTTATGGCCCCGTTAGTTGAGTATCCAAAATAAAGGAGGAAATGGCCCTATTATGTGCTGCTCACATCTTATCCATGGTATTGTGTCTAGTTCTCAATGTACCTTGTTTTTTTGTTTTTTTGTTTTTATTCGACAGAGAGAGACAGAGCGAGAGAGGGAACACAATCAGAGGGAGTGGGAGAGGGAGAAGCAGGCTTCCCGCCGAGCAAGGAGCCCGACGCGGGGCTCGATCCCAGGAGTCTGGGATCATGACCTGAGCAGAAGGCAGACGCTTAACGACTGAGCCACCCAGGTGCCCCCTCAATGTACCTTGTTTTAAGAAGCCTAATAAATTGGATTTTTTGGAAGGTGGTGATCAGGATGGTAAAGGATCTAGAGATGCCCCAGGAAGAATAATAGAAGGAACTGAGGAAAAGATAAACCAGGACCATGATGGCTTCCTACAAATATTTGTCCCGTGGAGGATGGAGTTAACATCCATATAGCTCTGATGTACAAACTAGGATCAATAAATGGAAGCTAAGAAACAGTGCATTTCAGCTTAAGAGAGGGAAGAATTTTACGGTATTTTAGAGCTGCCTACATAATAGTGGTTCCTTATTCAGGTCTTCCTACAGATGTCTTATGGCAATAAGTCTGGGGCACAGGGGTTTGGTACCTGCCTTGGGGGAAAGGACGGACCATGTGGATTCCATGGTACTTTCACTGTCTGCCACTTGGGTGTGCACACCAAACCTTCCCAGACAAAATCATGCCATCAAAGAAGGGTGTCTTTCTGGTCTCCTGATGGTGAGCCTCAAGAACTGAAATCCTGAGAATACTTAAAGCAAATTGCCTTGCACACAGCATCAACTCAAGAGTCAGAGACAAACTGGATCATACCAGGCTCCCGGTTACACAGTCCTACCATTTTGGCAAATATAATTTATTCCATGATGTATGTGTCTAAGTCCATAAAGTGACAAACCTTGTCATCAGGTTTGTCCTGAGGGGTTCTGTAAAGAAAAAGTAGTTTAGGAAAGAATCTGAAATAGTGGCAGAACAAGTAAAACCTCTGTGACTCTTCTTCCCCACCAAAGAAACGAGTTCCAAGTTTAGATACATATTTACTAGGTAGATTTCAGAAAGGACTGGAAAGGATACTGGACTGGAAGCCAAAAGGGCCGGGCTTTAGTCCTTTCTCTGTTGGTAATGAGACCTTGGTTAAACTAGGTATGGTTCCTGGGCTTCTGCCCCATTATTTGCTGTCCCAGTGATCTCTTGGGCCTCTTCTACCTCAGATTCCAAGATCCACAGTTGATAACTTTCTACATGTGAAATGGCTGGATGAAGACAATTCATGTTCATAACGAGTCTACTTGTCCTTGGACAAATCATTTCATTTAAAGTTGAGATTTATGTGTTTTTAAATGATAAATAATAACCTTGAGAGGACAGGTGGGCAGGATTTATAAGAAGTAGGCAGTTTAAACTCAAACGATCTAAGTGAAAAAAATGTTAATGACCTTGACATTTGAACACAACCTGTAATATAGAGTATGCCACCACAAAGCTCTGAATTACTACCCTAAAATAAGTCAACTTGCAGAAGAACATCGCTAGCTGCTTATAGACTATCCATTCTCCCCTTCTTTTCTACAGGACACTGGTTTCATTTGGGATGGATGGAATGTGTTCAACTTCTATTGTATAGGTGGCCATGTTTCATGGTGGTCAGTGAGAGACAAGCAGAAGTCCACTGGATGGGGCTTCTGAAAAGACTACTGATTTCCTTATAAAAGCTTGGGTGGTACATGCTTTTGGTCCTTCCCCTCTTCCTGCCTGAAATGTGGTCATGACACCTGGAGGTGCAAAGCCATCTTGAGTTCGGGTATGAGGATGCAGAGCAGGACAGTATGGAAGACTTGATCCTTCCTTCCTTCCTTCCTTCCTTCCTTTTTTTTTTTCTGCCCTCCTCCCTCCCTCCTTCCTCCCTCCCTCCCTTCTTTTTTTTTTTTAAGATTTTTAAGTGATCTTTACACCCACTGTGGGGCTCAAACTTACAACCCCACCAAGATCACGAGTCTCAGGCTCTCCTGACTGAGCTAGCCAGGTGCTCCAAAAGACTGGCTCCTTGATGACTATCTTGAGCAGCTGTATCAGCCCAGGCTGCTTCTACTTCTTATTACTGGACACTATAAACCCCTACTTGTAGACAGGTATCTATTACATGCAGCCTAATGCAATTCTGATGAATAAAATACTCCTAAACAACTACTTCCCAGTAAGCCCACATTATTTACACCCGAGTATGAATTTTGCTTGATAACCTTCCAGAATGTTCTACCTCCTAAGAGGTAGTACCTATGTAACCATCTACAAATCAATCACACAGTAGAGGATCCTTCTCTTGTATCTTCCTCTCTGCTTCTTTCATGTAAGTATGCTATTCAGTATCAGAATTATCAACACCCTCAACAACAGCAAGAATAACAGGTGGTGAGCATCAGCCATGTTCCTTAAGCAACTTTTGATTAATTGACTGACTTCCAGCAGCATTGCTTAATTCAGACACATTTTACAAGAGTAAAGAAAGCATTCACTCAAAGTTTCTTGGATAACCCTTAAGAGTTATACTTCTCCCATAAAACTACATTTAAGTGCTAAGAAGGCAAAGAAAATATTACTAATTGTCTAATTGTTATAACTAACATATTTCATGTTAAATTTATTACTCTAGGGGTGCCTGGGTGGCTCAGTCGTTAAGCGTCTGCCTTCTGCCTTCGGCTCAGGTCATGATCCCAGGCTCCTGGGATCGAGCCCCCAGTCGGGCTCTCTGCTCGGCGGGAAGCCTGCTTCTCCCTCTCCCACTCCCCCTGCTTGTGCTCCCTCTCTCACGGTCTCTCTCTCTGTGTCAAATAAATAAAGAAAATATTTTTTAAAAATTATTACTCTAGCTTTTACAACTATTTACTTTATAGCATATAGGATAGAGTCTCTTGTAAAATTATGAGTATATTACATTTATGCCTGTTTTCTGGAACTCAAGAATAATTTTACAGTTTTAAGTGATCATATGAGTGCATACCTATTTTGCTTTGATAACATGTGGTCGGTTGTATTTATGGCTTATGCAATGCTGAGTCCTTGGTCCGGATGCTATTCTGTTAATAATAATTTTCCTAGGGGGCAAACCGGTTTTATTTTGTAGCAGTTCCCTTAACGATGCAGTTTCCAGGAATGCCTGCGCTCCATTTAAGAACAGACGATCGGCCTATTTTTCTTTTTCCTGCAAGAATTTGGCTCCTATGTCCCTCCTGGAGAAAACAGGCTGCCTTCTTGGAACACTCTTCCTCAAGCCTGCCCTCCAAATCGTGAGATCCCCTATATCTGTTCTCTCGGTCTGTACCCTTGTTCCCTTGCGAGCACTCAGGCTTGCTGCACTGCTGCAGCTTCTGCTCCCTGGGCTATTCGTCAGTGTCCCTCCGAGCGTGCGTGCTGGCCGCGTCCCTCCAGGGCAGCCCCGGGCTGCTTCTCTCCAGGACTACACAGGTGCTCGCTCGCCTCAGGTTTCCACAAGAAAGGCAATCACACCAAACGTTTTGTGATTTTTTTTTTTTAACTTTCTGGAGATTCAGGGGGCACCCCGTCATGGTACAACTCCCAACATATCCTCTCTCACTTTGTCTCTTTCTCCCTTTCTTCTCCTCCCTCCCCCCTCCAGATTCACCCAGGAGCTCCCTGTGGGGTGACAAGCCAAACTCCAGCCTCTGCAGACCCAGCTTCTACCCCAGGCAGGAAGGGTGTTTCCTACTGAAGGCAAGCTCCCCCTGGGAGGAGTGCTTGTAGCAGCTGCTAATCGAATGTGTTTCCGCCATCTTGTTACACTTAACAATCATCACACCCCAAAAGCATTTGCTTGCATATTTTCATGAATAACTAGAACACGTTCTGGCTCGCAGAATCATTTCATGACCTCGTACTTTAAACTTTGTTTTTACAAGTGATACAGCAGCAGGAGTACAAACAGAGGGTTTGGACCTTTCTTCAACTTGTGGTGGTCACGGAAGCTGACAGAAAATCGGGATAAAAACAGATCCGCGAAACCCAAGCCCCATCTGGTATATTTACTTCTGTTACGGTCACATGTTAAGTGTTCCTAGTTTTACATACTCCAAATGAGGGAGCATCACATCAGATACACAGCATCTGCTACGGAAACTCAATCCTTTAAATGAAAAAAACCCCAATGACAAGAGAAGACGGCCTGAGTGGGTGGATCAGGCACTTTTTTTTTTTTTAAAGATTTTATTTATTTATTTGCGAGAGAGAGAATGAGAGACAGAGAGCATGAGAGGGAGGAGGGTCAGAGGGAGAAGCAGACTCCCTGCTGAGCAGGGAGCCCGATGCGGGACTCCATCCCGGGACTCCAGGATCATGACCTGAGCGGAAGGCAGTCGCTTAACCAACTGAGCCACCCAGGCGCCCGATCAGGCACTTCTTTGGCCCCTTAAGGGCAAGGATCTCAGGAAGGACCCAGGAGAGACGGAGGTCCCTGAGGCTGAAGGAACGGCCAGGTTAAGGAACCTTTGTGAGTACAAGATGTGAATGGAGCTCAGCTGACTGAGCAAGAGGTTAAAATAGAAACCAAACACTGAAAATGTTGCCAACAATTGGAGAAGTGACTTCTACTACAATGGAGGTTGCTACTCTCTTTTAAAGAAAAAAAACTGAGCCACCCTAGGCTAAATTTTACTAATATTACAAAAATGTGTTCTCTGTTAAGAATTACGCATTCTGGGGGCACCTGGGTGGCTCAGTTGGTTAAGGGACTGCCTTTGGCTCAGGTCAAGATCTCAGGGTCCTGGGATCGAGTCCCGCATCAGGCTCCCCGCTCCGCGGGAAGCCTGCTTCTCCCTTTCCCACTCCCCCTGCTTGTGTTCCCTCTCTCGCTGTCTCTCTGTCAAATAAAAAAAAAGAATTACACATTCTGGGACGCCTGAGTGGGTCAGTGGGTTAAGCGTCTGCCTTAGGCTCAGGTCATGATCCCAGGGTGCTGGGATCGAGGCCCGCTCAGCAGAGAGCCTGCTTCTCCCTCTCCCACTCCCCCTGCTTGTGCTCTTTCTCTCTGTCAAATAAATAAAAATAAAATCTTAAAAAAAAAAAAAGAATTACCCATTCAAGGGGCGCCTGGGTGGCTCAGTTGGCTAAGTGTCCGACTCGTGATTTCAGCTCCGGTCATAATCTCGGGGTCCTGGGATGGAGCCCCTCGTGGGGATTTGCTCTCAGTGGGGAGTCTGCTTGGGATTTTCTCCCTTTCCCCCTCCCTCCCTCTCTGCTCCTTCCCGCTGCATGCCTGTGCATGCTCTCGCTCCTGCGGGCCCTGAAATAAATAAATAAAATCTTGAAAAAAAAAAAGAATCCCACATTCAAATGAAAGCCATTCACCAATGTTCCAACCTTCTGAGAATACCCTGTCCTATAATATTCAGATGAAATGATTAGCTCCCAGCCCCCAACCCATATATTATGAGAAGTCCTGTCTCCTTCCAGTATTTCTGAAGATTACTGGTATGGGGTACATGAGTGTGTGGGTGTATGTGTGTGTGCACGCGTGTGCACGAGCATGCATGTGCATGTGCTCACATGTCACAGCAGAGGACAAGGGTGTGTGGGAGGTCGGGTGGCTTATGTTCTTTAAGTCACCTCTCACTCTGATTCCGCCGAATTCCATTTCTCACCTCCTGCAGCTACAGTTCTTGCTCTTACCTTTTCGGCCCTATAAGGACCCCTTCAATCCCGCAAAGAACTAGTAGCGCTAGACAATTATATGCTGTAAGCTTCTGCTGAAGGTCTGGAATAACAGAGGACGGGCTACAGCGTGGCACAGAGAGAAAACCACTTCAAGTTGAACAGCAGGCCTTGCTGTTGTGGGAGCTCTTCGGCCGACTGTCCCCTGCGAGGAATTTCCGTCGTTGTCTTTCCTGTCAGTCCTGGCTCCTGTACCCTTCTGGGACCTGCCTTCCCCTCTGCTCTGACCCTTCTCTCCTCTGTCCTCCTCTTGAGAAGTCCTCAGTATTTCCAAATAGTTCTCCTGCCAGGCGTGATTCTCAAACCTTTTACACAGATGAAGAGTCTTGGGGAGAACAATTTGACTGGAAGTCAGGACTAAAGGCATTATTTCAAAGTCTCCTTTGTTTAGAAGCGCGCTGCTTGGCCTTAGCTTGTATGTTACCTGGAGTGGGTTGGGGGTCTGATGGAGGGTAGAGGAAAGGGCTAAAGCCACTCCTACTGGTACAGCTACCCCTCATTTTATCACAGCAAACCCACAATCTCTCTTTTTTACCTACAGAGCAATTCAGTTCTCTGTCAAAGTAGCTCTTTCTGCAATATGCCTTGCAGAAATCACCTTTTAAAACCAAAAGCCCCATGCAGGTATTTCTCATACAAAAGACCAGCCTTATCTTTTCCACCTTCCAGAATGCATAAGCAGCCTCAGACATTTCTTTTTTAAAATAGCAATTGTTCCTTTTCAGTAAAGCATGTAGAATAAAGATTATTAGTGTTCAAAGAGTGTTCAGTCTTCATTATGTTTTTAGCATGTTGTCAAGTTTTACCATGGGGAAAAGGAAATCCTCAAATCCTAGACTTTACTGGGCCTGAGCAATAGTAGCTTACCTCCCTCGTTTGTGAATCACAAAACTGAGGCCCTAAGAAGTTCTGTGGTAGGCCCAAGGTCACTGGTAAGCCCCTCAATAGAGAGCTGGGATTAGAGCCTCCTCCACTGCTTCTATGATCATAGTTTAATAGCGACAGGATGTAATTTGTTCACCCTGCTTGCTGAATGCAATGAGTGTGGCTCAGAATTCTTATAAACATGACTTATGGGTTTAAATTATATGCAAATGACATGATTAGCCATGCAAAATATGCACATATCTATTAGCTATACAGGGGAAACTTATCTGCCAATAGGGAAATTTATGTTTGTATTATCAAAAGATAAAAAGAGCTTTCTTTACTGCCCTGCAAATTACAATTTAAATTGCAATAGAAAAATAACAGTAAAATCTCAAGGGCCCTTGAGTCCCATCCAGTCCTCAGAGTTGAATCTGGGTTTTTCCCACCAAATAGCTGCTTATATCTCTTTCACATTATTAGGATGCTTGGTGACCTCTGACCCTTAGGACACTGTTCTCTGTCTCTAACGCACACTTCTTACATATTTAAACCTTTTTGTGGATCATAAAAATAAAATATATTCGTTGTAGAAATTTTGGACGATACAGAATAGTATGAAGAAAATAAAATAAATGCTACCTGTAATTCCATTGCTGGAAATAACCACAGAATCTATCTTGGCATTTGCTTGTTAGCCCAGACATTTTCCTTTGCACCTTAGATAATATATACCATACTTACACTTTTTCCCCCCATATTGGGATGTGCATTGCATAGCTCGCTTTTTAAAAACCTACACAAAATTCCCATGTGATTAAATATTCTTCAGAAATGGATTTTAAGCCTGAATTCTAAGCCATCTTGGGAAGTTACTCATTTTTTCCTGAGTATCTACCATGTGTACATGAGGTATAATGTTAATAAAATTGTTTTTCTCTTGTTAATCTGGCTTTTACCATGGGGGTCTCAGCTAAGAACTTAGGGGAGAGGGAACATTATTTTCCCTCCCCTACAATAATCTTCTATAAACATTTTTTCAATCCATCTCCTATTGTTAGACCTTTTGGTTATTATCTATCGTAAACCCTCAACTATGTCCTAACCATTTAGAAGAGCAAACAAGCCGTTTAGGAGCAGAGGGTAAGGTCTATCTGGTGCGCATACACGTGGATACCAGAAGGTGACGCAAGAGAGCGCTTTCCGCTTTCATCCTCCGTAGTCAACTTGTGTTTCGGACCCCACGCCGCCCCCACCCCTAGAGCTTCCTACGGCCTCCTCTATTCTCCCTTCTAGTTTTTACCTCTCCTCCGCTCCTCTGCTCCGTCCAGCTACTTGTTCCTCGTACCTCTGGCTCCGATTCTGAGATGCTCAATCCCCTCTGGTTTGTCCTGTAATGAAGCTGGTCAGGGGATAAAGGAAGATCGCCCTGCCTGGTTTGATCCCGGAATGACTCAGCTGCAAGACTTGAGCCCCAGAAGGAAGTGATTAGACGTTTCTTCCCTGTTGTGTGCCCAGTCCACAATTTTTACAGAGTAGTAGCCTTAAAGCACTGTGCGACTTGTTTGGGAAATGACACTTCCTAAAATCCACGAACATTTAATGAGTTTCTTTTCCAATCTAAATGCTGAGAACCACCATTTAGCTAAAGCTTTGCATCTATCCTTGATTATTTCTTTAGGAGAACTTTGCAGAAGAATAATTTCTGGTTCAAATGAATTTTTTAAATATGCGTTTTTAAGTCTGGTGATAAAGATTGCCAAATTGCCCTTTTGGTATAAAGGTTATACAAAATTACATTTCCACCAGTGCTGTCCAGTTATGCCCCCAGCATTGGGATAATCAATTCTCTTTGGTAGGCAATTTGTGGTTTCTCATTGTTGCATTAATATGCATTTCCCTGAGGTATATGTTCCAAAATCTTAATAATTTCAAAGTGTATTTTTCTTTTTAGTAGATCAATAGATTTTTTTAGTTTTTTTGTCTATTAAAGGTTTTATTTATTTATTTCACACACAGAGAGAGAAAGAGAGAGGCAGGCAAAGGGAGAGGGACAAGCAGACTCCCTGCTGAACAGAGAGCCCGATGCAGCGCTCGATCCCAGGGTCCTGAGATCATGACCTGAGCCAAAGGCAGACGCTTAACCGGCTGAGCCACCCAGGTGCCCCTGGAGACACCAGGGTTTTTAATTGTATTTCAGAACTCTACACTACGTATGGCTGGAAGTGAAAAGAAACAGTGATCATCTAGGCAATCTTGTTGTTTTACAGACAAAAACAAAATTAGGGCTCTGTGGTTAAAGAAAAATGTATCCAGTGAAAGCCATGATAGTTGAGTCAAACACAAAATGAGCTTATTTTTCAGCAGCGGAACTTGAAAAACAGCGGTATATTTCAATGTAAGCAATATTTTGTGGTATGCACTTTGTATAAGGTTGTTCAACAAGGTACCACCACAAAAAAGCAAACAAACTACACAAAGACTTCTTTTAAGAAATTTACGTACAATCGTAAGGGTATGCAGCAAAAAGCAAACAGTTAACCTTGAAAATGCATAGAATGAAGCTAAATAAATAGATTGTTGATGACATAGTCAAATTTATAGAATGCTGTCAACAAGTAATGGCAAAAAATAAGAAAAAACATTTTATAGGTGAAATACTTTTATATTTTGGTAGGAAAAAACACTACAGATGATGTAGTTATGTGTACTTTTCATTGATTTGAAACTGGTTGTATAAGAGGAGTTTCAGAAGATTGAGTGCACTATCAGATGGCTCTGTGTGGTCTTAAGAACTTATACAGCAGGAGCTCCCAAGACTCACAGCCATTTGTTTGGGGAACAATAGTCTATTCAATCAACAAGCAATTATAAAGAGTTTATTCTGAACCAGATGCTACAGAGGATCTACAGAGATCAAAGACAAGACGTCTCTGTCTTGGAAGAGTTCAGTCTGATGGATGAGAGAGACAACACAAAACAGTGTGGTAAGATCTGTGATCATCCTATCTGAACTGTGTTTGGTCAGTCCCTAGGAGTTGTCAGCTTCAGAAAATCTAGAAACAGGAGACAGACTGAGGTCGGATGCCAGAGAGAGACAGTTGAGTTGCCAAAGCCTTGCCCTTAATTGGCACACAGCACTGGCATGGAGCTCAGGTCAGATGCCTTCAGCAGGGCTGTCAAATTAGAGCAAGGGCAAGCCTGGAGGACAAACGACACCAGAAGTGGCAGGGGTTAAGGGAGAGGTAGAGCAAGGGAACAAGAGATCTAGGGCAGGAGACCTGGGAGAGCGTGGGGAAGAGCATTCTGTAGTGGGGACTTTCTCCAAGATCTACTAACCCCTCCCAGGAGACATTCCACTGCTGGTCTGAAGGGCTGTACAACCCAACCGAGTATCTAACTATAGAGGTGTGTACGAAGTGGTGGGGAAATCGCCAACTGGGATCTTCAAGATTTCATAGAGGAGGTAACAGAAAGTGTAGGTGGGCTGCTTGAAGGGTGGAAGATGGGAAAACAAATGCTGCAGGATGAGGCTGGTAAATCCATGCCCATAGCCCACATTCACCAGGCACTTTCTACTAGACAAGCAGTGTGTGAAGTACATCACATGCGCCATCTTGTTTAAGCCCCACAACAACCTTGTGGGGTAAACTCTATAATTAGCCTCAGTGTGCACGTTAGGAAACTGAGGTTTAGAGAGATTATATAACTTATCCACGAGGTTAGACTAGAATGTGGGTTCTAACTCCAGAGCTGGACTGTTAACTACTACTATTAACCGCTAAAGCTCCTTGGGGCATCAGTATAGTGAGCCTTCTCATTGTGCTAAAAGGTCTGATCTTTCTCTTGTAGCCAGTGGTGAGAAATTGAAGGTGTTCAAACCAAGGACTGACATGTGTTCGGTAGTGTGGTTTAATGTCATCAGCATAAACTTTAGAGTCCTCAGGTTTGAACAACAGCTTTTTGACTTTTGAGGATCCTTGATCAAGATGATTTCTCAGGCTTCAAATTCTTGTTCTAAGTTAAGAATAACAATGTCTTCTTGCTGGAATGCTAGGATACTTAAATATGAAAATGTACATGAAAGCAACTTGTTAACTGCCAAGCTAAAGATAAATATTAACATTTATGATTTCCACTGTATTTCAGAGAAAGCAAGGCAGCCAGGGATAGAGTGGTAGGAGAGCCACTGGGGGTGATTGTAATGGTCCGGATTGAAGGAGGGTGACAAGCGTATATGCTGAAGCAGTGGCAATGAGGATGGAAAGGAAGGAAATATTTAATGGATAATTAGGACAGCTTACAAACAGGACTAAATGACTGAGTGGATTTGGGGATGGAAGGGAAAGGGGGTCAGGATGATTCAGAGTTTTCTCTGAATCACCAGGTGGATGGTGATGTCATCAGTGCAGGAAGAAGGGTAGGCAGGATAATGCATTCTATTCCAGGAACGTTGTGAAGAGGTGGCTATGAGGCATTCACCGAGTGGAGGTGGTGAAATACGAGTGGGACTATGAGTGGGGGGGGCCCAGAAAAGACGTGTGCTGTAGACTCAGATTTGGACCTCACTGGGTATTTGTGTTACTAAAACTATTAGAGTAGGTGTGGTGTCCAGGCAGAACATATAAAGCTATGGCTTGTAACCCTATAAAGCAAGGGAAACTTCCCAACTCACACCCCAAAATAAATGCTTCTGCAGAAGTCCCCTTTGCAAAAACGGATCAAAAGAAAGCTTTTCTTGTCAAATCTGGAGCGAGTTGCCCGGAGCCCACTTCTTGAGACAGCCTCTGAATGGGCTTCACCGAGCCCCGCTTGAGAACCACCAACTTGGAGCAGGAAGAGGAGGAAGAGGATAAATCGCCATATTGAATCTGAAAGAAAGCAGCTGACACAAAATCAGATTGGAATTTTCATTTTGGATTTTTTAAAAAGCCGTTTTGAAACTCTAATTCTTTTGGAAGCCTCACCCAGTCATATGCAGGGCTAATATTTTTTCCTGGCCTGCTCTTACAGATGCCTGACACTGTACAATGTCCATGTTTGCCTATTGGAAGCCATGGTGACATACGAGTCAAGCCTGAGGGCTTAGGCTAATGTCTGTTTTCAAGTCCACGCACCTTGGTTTTCCTCCTCAGAAGGTGGTGGTTGTGTACACATCTGCTGGGTCTCCAGCACTGAGATTATCACACTTGTCACAGTTACCGTGAGACTCTTATGTGATCGCTAAACTGGGTAAGTGTGACCCTTGACTCAAATAGTTGTTGAATAAAAATTATCCTAGCATGTAAGCTTTTTAAAAAGTTGAATTGATTGAATGTTTCCTGCTAATTAAATGAATTGGGTCTGCTTATTATTTCAACACTGTGAAGGCCTTTGCCCCAAATCCAATAAAAGCAGTTCGGTTTGGTGGTTAAATCAGAAAGACCTAATCACACGATACCCAAAGACAGTGAGAGGAAGGAAATGAGGCAAGCAGAAGGAGACCAAGAAAGAAAGAAGAAAGGACAATGAGTGATGTGTTAGTGGCTACTAAACAACAACAACACAAAATGAAAACACTCTAAAGTCTCAGTGATTTACTATGATGAAAGTTTATTTCTTACTTATTCAAAGTTCACTGTTGTGGGTGTTTATGATTGGTGAGTGGCCTCAGCATCCTCGCCCGGATCCTTTGCCATTCAGGGTTAGGAGTGGATTGGAAAGTTTGGGCCAGGCCTGAAGGTGAGGGCATCATTGCTGTACACATTCCATTGGCTAGAGCTAGTCTGGAGGCCGCGTTCAGCCGCGTGAGGGGCTGAGAAATATGGCGGAGTTGTGTGCTCGGGAGAAGGCGGAAGAGACTAGCCAGTCTCTGCTGCAGGTGAAATAGGAAGTGCCTATGCTTCCTATCAAAGGAAATTTTCCTATGAAAATTAGGAAAAATTAATCCCTTGCATACAAAATTCCAGTCTGTTTCTTCTTCTTTTATGAAAGTCTTACTCCAGAAGACGAACAGAAGTGAATATTGAATCCCCTCAACCCTGCCAGAAATATAAGTTAATTCCTAAGCTGAAGTTAGTTACCACATTTTCAAAGGCATCAGAGAAAATGTTTATCACTTTTACAGGTAAGGCTCAATTCTGAAAATATTATTTTCAAAACACTATTTCAAATAATGAAATAAATTATATTTGTATTTGATGCAGCTCAGCATTATTATATAAACCCTTCCTTTACAAACTTCTCATAAAAACTTCTTCACATTCTTACCCGAAAAAAGAATTTTAAAAAAGCTAGACATATACCCACTGAGTCATAGAATAATTGGAATTCTGACAGGAAGATAACTGTAAAGCAGTTCTTTAAAAAGGAACACCATTCTGCTTTATTTAAACTCCAAAGTAGGTAAGCGTTTTATGGGCCGAGATTTTCTCATACAGGGTGTTATGCAATATACAGCTCAGCTTTGAATACTTTTCTCCTTTGTTCTTCTTGCACACCACGCACATGCCATTTGGTGACATCCTGAGGTCTGGGAGGCTATTGGATTAGACTTTCTGAAAAGAAAAGGTTATTCTACATCATGTATAGAAAAAAAGCTTTGATGATTCATAAAATTAAAGCCTTTTAGTTCCTGGCAGGGGAGATCTCCTAGTCAATGTGTTGAAAGGAACGTGGATGTATTATAACTTGCCCCCTGACAGAACCAAAGATCCCAGCTGGCTTTTTTGCAGGAAGGACGCGAGCACTAGGCCAACACTGATGAGGCGACTTTTAAACGGCACAAAGTAGACAAAGACACTGTCAGCCTCCAAGAAAGAAAGAGAGGGAGTGCCAGTGAGTTCGCATGGTACGGAAAGTATAAGGATTGTTCCAGTAAAATGTTTTCTCATTACGGAATAGTGCTTGAGTAAACACACATGAGACTCGTGTGCCCCCTAATTTGCCCTATACCGGTGGTCCATGCCATGGAGGAATGTCTGAGAACTTCTGCCTCAGAAAATACAAATTTGTATTAGGAAAGGTGGTCTAATCAAATTTGACTTGGCTGAGAGTCCCAGCAGGGTCTTTTCCTATCTTCTGTCTTCCTTCCACCCAGTGTTTGAGCTTTTTCTGCCTGGAGAAAGCACTTAGTAAATATGGACTTGTTTATCAGCAGCAGCAGAACTTGGTAACTTAATCATTTGTAAAGAGCTTTGAACTCAATAAAGGAAGCTCTTGGTGAGCTTTTCCTTTAGGTATACCAGAAGAAAGTTCTGTGTTTTTCTTTGCTTCCCCATGATATACAGTTTCCTTTTCTGCCAGGATTCTACCCTTAAAGTATTTTGACCTTGAGCCATTCTGATTAGCGACGCCGTTGCAAACAAAGCAGCGAGTCCAGTGGTGCACGCAGTGTGGCATGTTTGAGTTTGTGGCGCGGACCGCTGTGACGTCCGAGGCAGTCAGAGATGCTGTATAAACACAGAGTTTATGAATCGATAAAATAATTAATTAATTTCTCCAGAATGTGTTATTTGACTCAGATGGTGAAACAGTCCCTCTACTTCAATTCTTCTTTCAATCCTCTTGCGAAGGATTGAAAGAAGCGAAGAAAGTCTCAGCTTAATGATAGTTACATGTTTATTCCTCTTTATTACTTTCTGTTCTTTTTAAGGAGAGAACAAGTTTCAGGCTGAGAATCTTCAGTGGGCAATTTTTTTTAAAAAAAGATTTTATTTATTTATTTGACACACACACACAGAGATACAAGCAGGGGGAGCAGCAGGGGGAGAGGGAGGAAGCAGACTCTCTGCTGAGCAGGGAGCCTGATGCAGGACTCGATCCCAGGACCTGGGATCATGACCTGAGCCAAAGGCAGACACTTAACTGACTGAGCCACCTGGACACCCCTACAGTGGGCAATTTTACCTAGCTAAAACTTAGTCATGTTTTAATATCATTATTTTTAGTTTTAGTTCTTGTCTATGGATAGCAAGTGAACTATTTTCCAGTTATCAACTAATAAAAATTTTCTTTTATAATCAATAATTAAAATGCTAAAAAGGGGTCACTTTATTTTTTTATTTTTAAAGATTTTATTTATTTATTTATTTATTTTTATTATTTTGTTTTAAAGATTTTATTTATTTATTTGAGAGAGAGAATGAGATAGAGAGCATGAGAGCGGGGAGGGTCAGAGAGAGAGGCAGACTCCCTGCTGAGCAGGGAGCCCGACGTGGGACTCGATCCTGGGACTCCAGGATCATGACCTGAGCCGAAGGCAGTCGCTTAACCAACTGAGCCACCCAGGCGCCC